>NC_059197.1:20657231-20884731 GCF_020615455.1 Coregonus clupeaformis | reverse complement strand
GAGAGGGGGTAAGGGAGGAGGACAGGGGAGGGGGATAAGTGAGGAGGAGAGGAGAGGAGGGGATGGAAGAGGGAAAGAAAATGAGATAATTTTAATCTGCTGAGGAAGGTCTTGAAAAATCAGAGATTAGTCAATGATACACTGGAGGAGAGAAGAGGTATAAGAACACACATGTTTCTGAGAAGAGTGTGTGTCTGTGTGTGTGTACATGTGAGATGTGTGTGCGAGCATTAGTTATACTGTATCAGACAATTAATGCATTAAACCAATTGCATTCACAGGTGAACCTGCTCTCCTGAGAGGGATAGGATGATTGTGCTTGGGTTAAATTAACATCAAAAATATTACAGTGCACATAGGGTGCATCCTCCCCCAGCTTCTCTCCCTCTAGACATTAACACTTCAGCTCCATTTAAAGTTTTCTACTCCGCTCAGCTCTGTTTTGGCATCAATTACAGATGCTCAGCATTGACTTCAGCAGCAGGGTTCAGGCTATGAATGAAAGTGAAAACAGTGAGGGAAACATTTTTACATTTGATAGTTTAGTCATTTATCAGACGCTCTTATTCAGGGAGACTTACAGTAAGTAGTGAGTGCATACATTTTGGATCTAAAAAGAATGGAGACCTCTCCCTCCTTTCCGAGTGTTTGAAAGGTGGAGAGAGAGACACAGAGAGAGAGGTCATAAATTAGTGTGAAAACAGGGAGGGAAACAGAGGTAAAGAAAGAGATTGGACACCTTTTCTCCTCTCTGAGAGTAAAAAAACATGGAGAGAGAGAGAGAGAGAGGACCCCCGCAGAGAGGACCTACATCCAGACCACAGCACCATCAGCCACATCTATACTCCCCCCCAAGTCAACCATGCCCACACCCCATTTAGGCCCCCTCAGATCAGACCTATGCCCCTCCTACCCACCCCAAGCCCCCCACTCCCACAAAGAGGGCCTCGACATGAAAGTCATACATACGCCCAGGCCGTGAGCAGGCAAACAGGCCCAACACCCACTCTTACACTAGCCCAAGCCAATGGCATGTACCAGATGCTCAGCAGGCTCTGCTCACAATTACTGGCCTGAGGCCAAACTACACAACCAACAACTTTAGACACTTTATGGAACACAAAGCCTTCACTATTTCATCCTGGAATATCCAAGGCCTGAGGTCATCTGCCTTTGGCCTAAAGAGCAGGAATCTGGACTTCACCAAAGAAATCGGAAATACAGACATTGTCATCCTACAAGAAACATGGTATAGAGGAGACGGACCCACTGGTTGCCCTCTAGGTTACAGAGAGCTGGTAGTCCCATCCACCAAACTACCAGGTGTGAAACAGGGAACGGACTCAGGGGTTATGCTAATTTGGTATAGAGTAGACCTAACTCACTCTATTATATTAATCAAAACAGGAACATTTTACATTTGGTTAGAAATTCAAAAGGAAATGATCTCAACAGAGAAAAATGTCCTCCTGTGTGCTACCTATATCCCCCCTGTAGAATCCCCATACTTTAATGAAGACAGCTTCTCCATCCTGGAGGGGGAAGACTGTGGCGACCTAAATGCCAGAGCTGGACAAGAACCTGACACCCTCAGCACACAGGGGGACAAACACCTACCTGGAGGTGACAGCATTCCTTCCCCCATATGCCCCCCTAGGCACAAATATGACAACATAACCAACAAAAACGGGTCACGACTCCTGCAGCTCTGTCGCACACTGGGTATGTACATAGTCAATAGTAGGCTTCGAGGGGACTCATCTCTTGGCAGTAGTACTGTAGACTACTTTATCACTGACCTCAACCCAGAGTCTCTCAGAGCGTTCACAGTCAGCCCACTGACACCCCTATCAGACTACAGCAAAATCACAGTCTACATGAACAGAGCAATACTCAATCATGAGGCATCAAAGCCAAAGGAACTGAATAATATTAAGAAATGCTATAGATGGAAGGAAAGTAGTGTTGAAACCTACCAAAAAACAATTAGGCAACAACAAATTAAATCCATTCTAGACAACTTCCTGGACAAAACGTTCCAGTATATTTGACCTCTCAGCTTCACTATCTATCAAATCTAAAAATCTCTAACAGAAAACCGAAGAAAAGTAACAACAGTGATAAATGGTTTGATGAAGAATGCAAAAACCTAAGAAAGAAATTGAGAAACCTATCCAACCAAAAACATAGAGACCCAGAAAACCTGAGCCTACGCCTTCACCATGGTGAATCACTAAAACAATACAGAAATACACTACGGAAAAAGAAGGAACAGCATGTCAGAAATCAGCTCAATGTAATTGAAGAATCCATAGACTCTAACCACTTCTGGGAAAATTGGAAAACACTAAACAAACAACAACACGAAGAGCTATCTATCCAAAACGGAGATGTATGGGTAAACCACTTCTCCAATCTTTTTGGCCCTATAACAGAGAACAAACAGCAAAAAAATATACATGATCAAATGCAAATCTTAGAATCAACCATTAAAGACTACCAGAACCCACTGGATTCTCCAATTACATTGAATGAACTACAGGACAAAATACAAACCCTCCAACCCAAAAAGGCCTGTGGTGTTGATGGTATCCTCAATGAAATGATCAAATATACAGACAACAAATTTCAATTAGCTATACTTAAACTCTTTAACATCATCCTTAGCTCTGGCATCTTCCCCAATATTTGGAACCAAGGATTGATCACCCCAATCCACAAAAGTGGAGACAAATTTGACCCCAATAACTACCATGGGATATGTGTCAACAGCAACCTTGGGAAAATCCTCTGCATTATCATTAACAGCAGACTAGTTCATTTCCTCAGTGAAAACAATGTACTGAGCAAATGTCAAATTGGCTTTTTACCAAATTACCGTACGACAGACCACGTATTCACCCTGCACACCCTAATTGACAAACAAACAAACCAAAACAAAGGCAAAGTCTTCTCATGCTTTGTTGATTTCAAAAAAGCTTTTGACTCAATTTGGCATGAGGGTCTGCTATACAAATTGATGGCAGTGGGGTTTGGGGAAAAACATATGACATTATACAATCCATGTACACAAACAACAAGTGTGCGGTTAAAATTGGCAAAAAACACACACATTTCTTTCGACAGGGCCGTGGGGTGAGACAGGGCTGCAGTTTAAGCCCCACCCTCTTCAACATATATATCAACGAATTGGCGAGGGCACTAGAACAGTCTGCAGCACCCGGCCTCACCCTACTAGAATCTGAAGTCAAATGTCTACTGTTTGCTGATGATCTGGTGCTTCTGTCACCAACCAAGGAGGGCCTACAGCAGCACCTAGATCTTCTGCACAGATTCTGTCAGACCTGGGCCCTGACAGTAAATCTCAGTAAGACAAAAATAATGGTGTTCCAAAAAAGGTCCAGTTGCCAGGACCACAAATACAAATTCCATCTAGACACCGTTGCCCTAGAGGACACAAATAACTATACATACCTCGGCCTAAACATCAGCGCCACAGGTAACTTCCACAAAGCTGTGAACGATCTGAGAGACAAGGCAAGAAGGGCCTTCTATGCCATCAAAAGGAACATAACATTTGACATACAAATTAGGATCTGGTTACAAATAATTGAATCAGTTATAGAACCCATTGCCCTTTATGGCTGTGAGGTCTGGGGTCCGCTCACCAACCAAGAATTCACAAAATGGGACCAACATCAAATTGAGACTCTGCATGCAGAATTCTGCAAAAACATCCTCCGTGTACAACGTAAAACACCAAATAATGCATTTAGAGCAGAATTAGGCCAATACCCGCTAATTATCAAAATCCAGAAAAGAGCCGTTAAATTCTATAACCACTTAAAAGGAAGCGATTCCCAAACCTTCCATAACAAAGCCATCACCTACAGAGAGATGAACTTGGAGAAGAGTCCCTAAGTAAGCTGGTCCTGGGGCTCTGTTCACAAACACAAACAGACCTCACAGAGCCCCAGGACAACAACAACAACAACAACACAATTAGACCCAACCAATTCATGAGAAAACAAAAAGAGAATCACTTGACACATTGGAAAGAACAAACAAAAAAACAGAGCAAACTAGAATGCTATTTGGCCCTAAACAGAGAGTACACAGTGGCAGAATACCTGACCACTGTGACTGACCCAAACTTAAGGAAAGCTTTGACTATGTACAGACTCAGTGAGCATAGCCTTGCTATTGAGAAAGGCCGCCGTAGGCAGACCTGGCTCTCAAGAGAAGACAGGCTATGTGCACACTGCCCACAAAATGAGGTGGAAACTGAGCTGCACTTCCTAACCTCCTGCCAAATTTATGACCATATTAGAGACACATATTTCCCTCAGATTACAGCAATCCACAAAGAATTCGAAAACAAACCCAATTTTGATAAACTCCCTTATCTACTGGGTGAAAAACCACAGTGTGCCATCACAGCTGCAATATTTGTGAGCTGTTGCCACAAGAAAAGGGCAACCAGTGAAGAACAAACACCAATGTTAATACAACCCATATTTATGTTTATTTATTTTCCCATTTGTACTTTAACTATTTGCACATTGTTACAACACTGTATATATACATAATATGACATTTGAAATGTCTTTATTCTTTTGGAACTTCTGAGTGTAATGTTTACTGTTAATATTTATTGTTTATTTCACTTTTGTTTACTATCTACTTCACTTGCTTTGGCAATGTTAACATTCGTTTCCCATGCCAATAAAGCCCTTAAATTGAAATTGAAATTGAATTGAATTGAGAGAGAGAGAGAGAGAGAGAGAGAAGAGAGAGAGAGAGAGAGAGAGAGAGAGAGAGAGAGAGAGAGAGAGAGAGAGAGAGAGAGAGAGAGAGAGAGAGAGAGAGAGAGAGAGAGAGAGAGAGAGAGAGAGAGAGAGAGAGAGAGAGAGAGAGAGAGAGAGAGAGAGAGAAAGAGACTAGTTGTATTGGGGAGATGTTTTGCTTCTCAACACCAGGAGTAGGTTAGTCTGCTGGGGGGTGTCACACTACATTGACCCTTTTGGCAAAATTTGACTCGTTTTTATTCAGTATGAGTGAAACTGAAGTTAAAGTGTGATGTGTTTTTTTTTATACCAAGTGTTTTAGGAAATCATTCACAAGTCATTCTCTCTCCCTCTCTAGAGTCCGTTTGTTCACATTGCAAGTCTGGGTGCTGCACTCCTCTGCAAGTTCATGTCTCTGTTTGGAGGAATCTATGAGGTAAACCACACCTGGACACACACGTTACCACATTGTTACTAATATGTTCTTAATGAGTTTTCAACACTATACTTGCCTCTGTTGCTATTTCACTTCCATACCCTAACTTTTTTCACGGTAAAGTACATCTTATCACTATCACTATATCTATCCATCATCTACTGTAGCCATTGATCGTGCAGTCAAACCAACTCCACTGTAGTTGCTTAAATCCATAATTCACAGAACAGACTGCTCTCTCCCTAATGACAGAAATGTAGGTTAGTTGTGTGTGCTTGCGTGTATGTTTTTGAAGGGACGGCGGCCGGGGGCCTATGAAGTTTGTGGTCGCGCATGCCGATTGGTTTTGGCACTAAAGCTTTTGTTTGCGATTCCACATTAATTACTCTTCCATCCATGCATTTGTTCATTCAAATATTACCTACAGAGTGATCATGTTTAGGAGTAAACACTTTGGCGCTCAAGCTAATTGGAGAGGGGTTCTTCATATTTCCTTGTTGTGACAGGCAAACAGAGGTGTGTTGGAGAGCACAATTTTTTAACTGTTCATGCCAACCTGTTGATGTGAAATTGTATATTCCTTGGTGAAATGCATTAGCCCAACCTTCCCCTGTCACAATAGCTATGACAGGGGTAGGTTTGGCTATACTTGCTGCTGTGCATGCTAATTGCTATCAGTCATTACTGAGGCCTGCCCTGGGGGAGGTCAGTGGGCTGACTTATTGATTTAAATCCAGTTACTATTGCTCTTCGTCCTGTTTATTATTTTGTAAATAATGTAGTAGCCTACTTTTGGTGCTTATTTATTCCCCATTTTTGCACATAAAAGCCCTTGCCTTGGACAGAAAAACTTAACATCTTTGTCTGCCTCCTTCTACACTGCTAGTCCTACATCCATCCTGACAACGGCCTAGCCTACCTCACAGGCTGTGTGTGTGTGTGTGTGTGTGTGTGTGTGTGTGTGTGTGTCTGTAAATGTAAACACACCTCTCCCTATGTGTTTACAGAATGAGTCGAGGAACATTGAGCTGTTGTCAGTTGGCTGCGCTGTGGGGGTGAGCTGTGTTTTCGCTGCCCCTGTAGGAGGTGAGCAGCACCTACATAACACTCACTGAATGATACACTGGCTGGTTCGGAGATTGTAAGGTTTACTCCACTGCGCCACTCTCCTGAATGGCGCAGTGGTCTAAGGCACTGCATCGCAGTGCTAGCTGTGCCACTAGAGATCCTGGTTCGAATCCAGGCTCTGTCGTAGCCGGCCGCGACCGGGAGACCCATGGGGCGGCGCACAATTGGCCCAGCGTCGTCCAGGGTAGGGGAGGGAATGGCCGGTAGGGATGTAGCTCAGTTGGTAGAGCATGGCGTTTGCAACTTCAGGGTTGTGGGTTTGATTCCCACGGGGGGCCAGTATGAAAAAATAAAAATAATGTATGCACTAACTGTAAGTCGCTCTGGATAAGAGCGTCTGCTAAATTACGAAAATAAATAAATAATTGAAAACTGATTGGGGCATAGTTACTTTGATCATGTCCTGTGTGTTTCTGAGTAATGTGTGTGTGTGTGTGTGTTTGTGCGTGTGTGTGTGTGTTTGTGCGTGCCTATGCGTGTATGTGTTAGGGCTGCTGTTCAGTATTGAGGCAATGTCTACGTTCTTCGCTGTGAGGAACTACTGGAGAGGGTTCTTCGCAGCTACAGTCACTGCCTTCATGTACAGAATCCTGGCCGTGTGGAACAGAGAACAGGGTAAGACAGGTCATTCCCAGAACATTAGCTAAGATTCTCATTAAGTTATAGTTAGGGTTTTATCTAACATTAGGATGAGAAAACATTCCAATAATGTTTTTGATAACCAAATGTTGATTTAAAAAAAATATGTTTTAAATGAAATATCCTTGGAATTTTCTCGTAACGTTCACTAAAATGTTGTGCACAACATCTGTAACAACCACCGCAGAACATTCCCCAAACGTTCTCATTAGGTTTCCAGGTAATGTAATAACACAATGTACAAGTAATGCTTTTAGAACGTACTGCCACAGCAAAATGTGAGAGCAATAGAAATGGTTCTGAGAATATATTACGGGAACGTTCTGCTAATGTTGAAGGAGATGTTATTAAAAACATGCATAACAACAAGCAGGGAATATTCCCACAATGCTTTCATGAAGTTACAGTGTGACATTATGACATGATTATTCCAATAACATGACTGGAATATTTCGCTAACATTAATGGATATCCGAGACACCTATCCAGGCATAGGATCTTAATTTGACCAGTTTCTCACAGCAGAAAAAAAAACTGTGGATTATAATTAATGGACATTTTGGTATGGGTTGATACATTTTGCATTAGGGAAAATCAAGTCTGACGTTTTAAAGTGGAAACTTTAGAAGCATTTTTAAACCTTGAATACACTACATGTTTTCATTTCCTGCAGTGCAGGCAAATTTCTCCTGCAACAGGGTGGTCAAATTAAGATCCTGTATAAGCCTAACAACCAATGATGTGTATTGATAACAACAAACAGCCCAGCAAACCGGGAACATTCCCAGAACATTAGCTAACATTCCCATTAAGTTCTAGTTAGGGTTTGAGCTAACATTAGGATGATAACGTCCCACAAACATTCAAATAATATTTTTGATTACCAAATATTTTTTTCTTACAAAATGTTTGAAATTAAATATTATTGGAATGTTCTCCTAACAGTCACTAAAATGTTGTTCACAACATCTGTAAAAACTATCACAGAATATTTTCCTAAGGTTCTCGTGAGGTTGCCAGGTTATGTAATAACACAATGTTCCGGTAATATTCTTAGAACATACTGCCGCAACAAAATGTGGGAGCAATAGAAGTGGTTCTGAGGAAACATTAAAGGAACGTTCTGCTAATGTTGATGGATATGTTATTCAAAGCACCCATAACAACAAGCAGGGAATATTCCTACAATGGTATCATAAAGTTATAGTGTGACATTATGACATGATGGTTCAAATAATGTTCCCTGAACATACTTCAGCAACAAAATGTTGGAGAAATATAAGTTGTTCTAAAAAAACATTCCAAGAATATTCAGTTAATGTTGATGGAGACATTGCTACTTACACCTATAACAACAAACAAGAAACATTCCTGCGAGACTCTTATGCAATTATTCTGTAAGGTTATGACATGATGATCCAGAATTGTTCTAAAAACAAACTTCAACGATAATGGAAGTATTTCTGAAAACATTGCTACAATGTTCTGCTTACAGTGCATTCGGAAAGTATCCAGACCCCTTGACTTTTCCACATTTTGTTACGTTACAGCCTTATTCTAAAATGTATATATATTTTTTTAATCATCATCAATCTACACACAATACCTCATAATGACAAAGCAAAACAAGTTTTTTTTACATTTTTGCAAATGTTTTACAAATAAAGACTGAAATATCACATTTACATAATTATTCAGACCCTTTACTCAGTAGTTCGGCAGCGATTACAGCCTTGAGTCTTCTTGGGTATGACGCTACAAGCTTGGCACATCCTCCCGAGTGGCGCTGTGCCACTAGAGATCCTGGTTCGAATCCAGGCTCTGTCGTAGCCGGCCGTGACCAGGAGACCCATAGGGCGGCGCACAATTGGCCCAGCGTCGTCCAGGGTATGGGGAGGGAATGGCCGGCAGGGATGTAGCTCAGTTGGTAGAGCATGGCGTTTGCAACGCCAGGGTTGTGGGTTTGTTTCCCACGGGGGGCCAGTATGAAAATAAATTAATTATAATAATAAAAAATTAAAATAATAAATGTATGCACTCAATAACTGTAAGTCGCTCTGGATAAGAGCGTCTGCTAAATGACAAAAATGTAAATGTATTTGGGGAGTTTCTCCCATTCTTCTCTGCAGATCCTCTCATGCTCTGTCAGGTTGCATGGGGATCGTTGCTGCACAGCTATTTTCAGGTCTCTCCAGAGATGTTCGATCGGGTTCAAGTCCGGGCTCTGGCTGGGCCACTCAAGGACATTCGGAGACTTGTCCCAAAGCCACTCCTGTGTTGTCTTGGCTATAATTCCATTGCGGGACGACACTGTAAGCTGCACCCCAGTAAGCACGGACCGACACCGACGTCTTTTGGTTGTCTTTTTTTGGTCCAGTCCGGACCAGCCTTGACTTCCACGTCCACAGACATAGATTTTTGGTCCGGTGAAGGCCAATCATAGACGTCTATGTTTGGTTCAGATTTGGTCCGGTCTGGGTATGTGTTGTCTTGGCTATGTGCTTAGGGTCGTTGTCCTGTTGGAAGGTAAACCTTCGCCCCAGTTTGAGATCATGAGCGCTCTGGAGCAAGTTTTCATCAAGGATCTCTCTGTACTTTGCTCCATTAATCTTCCCCTCGATCCTGACTAGTCTCCCAGTCCCTGCCGCTGAAAAACATCCCCACAGCATGAAGCTGCCACCACCATGTTTCACCATAGGGATGGTGCCAGGTTTCCTCCAGACGTGATGCTTGGAAGTAAGGCCAAAGAGTTCAATCTTGGTTTCATCAGGCGAGCTGATCATTGTGAAAAAGAAAATAGCGTACTTCTGCATTTCCCGCTGTGTAAACACATTGATTTTCATTGCAAATAGGATCAGGATAACTCTTGATAAAGTTGGGTAGCTAATATTCAGAGCTTAAATAGCCAAATTGATTAGTCACAGGAATCAGGACTAATAAAGCCAATGCAACTGCCTGTTTTATAAATGTTAGGCCTACCGCATAGATTCATACAATTCCATTGCGGCCGACACTGTAGGCTACACCCCAGTAAGCACGGACCAACGCCAATGTCTTTTCTTGGTCCTTTCCGGAAAGTCTGTCTTTTTTTGCTGTTTTACAAACGGTAGGCCTACCACATGGATGGACATTCATAAAATTCCATTGCGGGACGACACTGTAAGCTGCACCCCAGTAAGCACGGACCGACACCGACATCTTTTGGTTGTCTTTTTTTGGTCCAGTCCGGACCAGCCTTGACTTCCACATCCACAGACATAGATTTTTGGTCCGGTGAAGGCCAATCATAGACGTCTATGTTTGGTTCAGATTTGGTCCGGTCTGGACCAGCCTTGATTTGGCCCAAACATAGACGTCAATAAATGACCTAATTTCAACTTTCATTCAGAACCGAAAATGAACCTGATTTCAACGTCTGGAAAAAAGTATTTTCAATGTCCGGAAATTACGTATTTTCAACATCCGGAAAGAACACCTTTTCAACTTTCATTCAGAACCGAAAATGAACCTGATTTCAACGTCTGGAAAAAAGTATTTTCAATGTCCGGAAATTACGTATTTTCAACATCCGGAAAGAACGCCTTTTCAACTTTCATTCAGAACCGAAAATGAACCAGATTTCAATGTCCAGAAAATACATATTTTTCAATGTCCGGAAAAAAACGTATTTTCAACGTCCGGAAAGAACGCCTTTTCAACTTTCATTCAGAACCGAAAATTAACCTAATTTCAATGTCCAGAAAATACATATTTTCAACGTCCGGTAAATACATATTTTAAACATCTGGAAAATACATGTTTTCACCTTTCACAGAACCTAAAATGAACCTAACTTCCATGTCTAGAAAATACATATTTTAGATGTTTTTTTAATATAATTTTGCTTACTAGGACTTTTCTAGTTTTTCTGGGATATAGGAGGAAGGTGGCAATTTTCTTCTCTCACCTAGGGCGGAAGAACGGCCCAGGACTGGACCTGTATGTGCATTTATGTGTCAGACCACGCCCACATTAATATTTACTAGTCAATGTTGTCTGGTCTGACCGCCCCCGCTCCCAACTGCAGCATGAAAAATGTGGACCGCGCCGCAATGATCTCTGTCGGGACCCGCAGTGATACAGCCAATCAAGATGCTCTCAATGGTGCAGCTGTATAACTTTCTAAGGATCTGAGGGACCATGCCAAATCTTTTCAACCTTATGAGGTTGAATAGGCACTGTTGCGCCTTCTTCACGACTGTGCTGGTGGGAGAGGACCATGTTTAGTCCTTGGTGATGTGGACACTGAGGAACTTGAAGCTCTCAACCTGCTCCACTATAGCCCCGTCGATGATGATGGGGGCGTGCTCGCACCATCTGTTTTCTGTAGTCCACGATCAGCTCCGTTGTCTTGCTGACGTTAAGGGAGAGGTTGTAGTAGTAGTAGTAGTAGTAGAATATGTCTTAGAACATATGCGCATCTATGTACATCTCACCGCAATCTGCCAGGCAGTACTTTTACATGATTTCTGAAATCAAGTTTGTAGGGAAAATAAAAGTCAAAACATCCCAACAGTACAGAATACACTCAGTGGCCAGTTTATTGCGTACACGAAAATGGTTAGCTCCTACAGATGTGGCCGTGGCTTGCAGGCAGACAGGCATCGAGGCATTCAGTTACTGTTCGATTGAGCGTTAGAATGGGCAAAACGAGTAACCTAAGCAACTTTGAGCGTGGTATGATCGTCGGTGCCAGGTCGGCCTCCCGTGCTTTTCACGCCTGACAACGTAAAGGGTTTATAGAGAATGGTGCGAACAACAAAAAACATCCAGTCAGCGGCAGTCCTGGTGGCGAAAACAGTTCGTTGATGAGAGGTCAAAGGAGAAAGGCAAGAATTGTGCAAGCTAACAGGTGGGTTACAAACTGGCAAATAACGGCGCATTACAACAGTGCTGTGCAAAACGGCATCTCGGAACGCAAAACTCGTCGATCCTCGCCGACCACACCGGGCTCCACTCCTATCTCTAAAAACAAGAAGAAGCGCCTCAAGTGGGCACACAATCACTAACACTAGACCATTGAGGAGTGGACAAACATCGCCTGGTCCAACGAATCCCAGTTCCTGTTGCATCATGCTGATAGCAGAGTCAGGATTTGGCGTAAGTAGCATGAGTCCATGGCACCATCCTGCCTGGTGTCAACAGTATAGGCTGGTGGCAGTGGTGTACTGGTGTGGGGAATGTTTTCCTGGCACACGTTAGGTCCCTTGATACCAACTGAGCACCGCTTCCATGTCCCGAAGAATTCAGTCTGTTCTGAAGGCAAGGAGGTTCCGACCCGGTACTAGATGGGTGTACCTAATAAACTGGTCACTGAGTGTATAAAGAAGATTTGGTAAAGTAAGAAATAATAGAGGATTATTCTTTTTTTGATTTAGTTATCCTCTCTTTTGCAAAGACAAAGACCACAATCTGGAAGTCAGAGTAAAGGTGTAAAAAGCTTCATATTGGTGTCAGTCCCATCCCAGTGGCACAGTGGATTCATTCAAGGGATAACACTCCAAAGCTCCCAGGTTCGATCTCCGCTTGCGACTATCAACAAGATACGGAAAAACTATGTTTGTACAATAAATGTTAAATAAATTGTCATGTGATTCCACATTTCTACATGGTTTGTTGTACAACTAACTTTCTCAACAGTAAGATAACACTAACACAAACCTCCATGGACTTTAAAAAATGTAATTTATCATTTTGGGAACATAGGAATAACATTCAAAGAACATTGAGGGAATGTTTTGTGCAAGCACCCTGATTCAAACATTGCAAGTATGCCATCACAACTGGACATATTTTGTGTTTAGGGAACTTATCTCTTGTCATATCCCCACAATGTTCCCACAACCTAAAGACATGTTTTAGGGGCTTTTAAAGAACATACAAAATGTGTTATGGGAACATTCTAGCAACATCAGGCAAATGTTTGTTCAACCTAATAGAAACATTGTAATCATCAGCACAACTGGACAGTTTTTGTGTTTTGGGAACATATCTCTTGTCATGTCCTTACAATGTTACCACAAACTAAAGAAATGTGTAAGGAACTTTTAATGAAAATAACAAATGTGGTTCCTGTAACATCAGGTGAATATTTGTTGCACCCTAAAATAAACATGATATAATCATCTGGACAGTTGTTTAGTTTTGGGAACATATATTTTGTGATGTCCCCACAATGTTCCCACCAGACTGTTCCCACAACCTAATGAAACATTTTGGGAACCTTTAAAGAACAGACAAAATGTGTTCTGGTAACGTTCTTGCATTGTCAGGCTAAGGGTTTATACGAACATTGTATAATCATCAGCACAACTGGACAGTCTTTGTGTTATCATAACAAATGTTCTGGGAACTTTCACAGAAACATTTTTGGTTTGCTGAGTATACTGTATATTGCACTAATCAAACATTGATGTAAAGTCTGTACTATAGCCCAGTGTTTCTCTGGACCACAAGGGGATCCAAGGGGTGCACGTTTTGGTTTTTGCCCTAGCACTACACAGCTGATTCAAAAAATCAAAGCTTGATGATTAGTTGATTATTTGAATCAGCTGTGTAGTGCTAGGGCAAAAACCAAAACGTGCACCCAGGGGCGCCCCAGGACCGAGTTTGGGAAACACTGAGTCATAGCCCTTTAAAAACATTTTGATAACGATGAATCACTCTATTTCTCTATCTCTCTCTCCATCCCTCCGTCCTACACAGTGACCATCACAGCTCTGATACAAACCAATTTCCGTCAGGACTTCCCCTTTCATCTCCAGGAGCTCCCAGCCTTCGCTTTCATTGGGTGAGTCTAAGTTGGCCTCAATTAGCCAGTGAGCTCTTCGTTGCCTCTGTTAGCCAGTGAATGCTGGTGTGAGTGTTCAGGACGATAGCCTCCTGACGTTAGTCACCTAACATGGATAATTCAGCCAGCGAGGTGGTGC
This sequence comes from Coregonus clupeaformis, assembly GCF_020615455.1. NCBI lineage: Eukaryota > Metazoa > Chordata > Actinopteri > Salmoniformes > Salmonidae > Coregonus > Coregonus clupeaformis. Next base: position 20,870,773 of record NC_059197.1, on the reverse strand, counting down.
ATTTAGAACGTCTTATTTTAGCCTGCTGTTACCATAGAAGCGTAGTCTCCGTGCTTACAACAGAACTGAATAGGACCAGAGGCCCCACCCCCCCTCTCTCTCTCTATTTCCATCTCAGATGAAAGAACAGCCTTGTGCTTTCCTGCGTGGGCTCCCAAAGAGAAGAAAATCCCTCTCATTTTTCTCCTATTTCCTTCTTGTCTGGAGGATGTCCTTCCACTCGGCATCTGAGGAGTGGAGCTTTGACTCATGATCAAACAAAACATTTGTCTTATCACACTTCAATAGGGAGAGAGATAGAGAGAGAGAGTGTTTGTGTGTGCGCGCGCCCCTGCATGTGTGTATGTTGGTATCCTCTCCCTCACCAATGCCTTGATGTCTTATGGGGAAAGTCAGTCAGTGTTTCAGTCAACTCTAACAGAGAGAGAGAGAGAGAGTGAAATATCATCTATTCATCATTTATTCAGGAGTATTTTACAAATTTAATTATGCAGGAACATGAATTGATGAGCATTCATATACAGTACTTGGCTGTAACTGAGGGGGAACTTTGAGCTGGGCGATATGAACAAAATCCATATCGTGATAAATGTAACTATTTGCTCGATAACAATAAATACAACGACAAACAAAAAAGTTGTAATTTTAGCGGCAGGGCTATAGACCCTTTTTTTCCAGTGTCAAGTAGGATAACTGCCACGGTAGCCTATGATTAAAAAAGTATACTATTTCATCTAACATATCCAGGGAATGCATGATTGATATTTTGATGTGTAACCTGATTTCTTTTTGGCTATATAGCCATGCAGGCTCATTGCTCAATCTATCAGTAAATATAGGCTAATGTCCTACAAAAACGTTCCAGTTTGATGTAGGCCATTGCTATTCACTGCAAATGGCGTGCTCTGCTCTGCAAGCGCATCAAAACCATACTACAGCCTACTATGTATTTTTCCCACAATTGCATTTTGATCAGTGGTCAAACAGTGCATTCGGAAAGTATTCAGACCCCTTGACCTTTTCCACATTTTGTTACGTTACAGCCTTGCTCTAAAATAGGTTAAATTGTTTTTTTCCCCTCATCATTCTACATACAGTACCCCATAATGACAAAGCAAAAACATATTTTTTTAAATTTAGCAAATGTGTTAAAAATAAAAAACTGAAATATCACATTTACATAAGCATTTAGACCCTTTACTCAGTACTTTGTTGAAGCACCGTTGGAAGCGATTACAGCCTTGAATCTTCTTGGGTAAGATGCTACAAGCTTGGCACACCTGTATTTGGGGAGTTTCTCCCATTCTTCTCTGCAGATCCTCTCAAGATCTGTCAGGTTGGATGGGGAGCGTCGATACACAGCTATTTTCAGGTCTTTCCAGAGATGTTTGATCGGGTTCAAGTACGGGCTCTGGCTGGGCCACTCAAGGACATTCAGAGACTTGTCCTGAAGCCACTCCTGTGTTGTCTTGAACTAGTGGGTCGTTGTCTTGTTTGAAGGTGAACCTTCGCCCCAATCTGAGGTCCTGAGCGCTCTGGAGCAGGTTTTCATCAAGGATCTCTCTGTACTTTGCTCCGTTCATCTTTCCCTCGATACTGACTAGTCTCCCAGTCCCTGCTGCTAAAAAACATCTCAACAGCATGATGCTGCCACCACCATGCTTCTCCGTAGGGATGGTGCCAGGTTTCCTCCAGACGTGACGCTTGGCATTCAGGCCAAAGAGTTCAATCTTGGTTTCATCAGACCAGAGAATCTTATTTCTCATGGTCTGAGAGTCCTTTAGTGCCTTTTTGCAAACTCCAAGCGGGTTGTCATGTGCCTTTTACTGAGGAGTGGCTTCCGTCTGGCCACTCTACCATAAAGGCCTGATTGATGGAGTGCTGCAGAGATGGTTGTCCTTCTGGAAGGTTCTCCTATCTCCACAGAGGAACTCTAGAACTCTGTCAGAGTGACCATCGTGTTCTTGGTCACTTCACTGACCAAGGCCCTTCTCACCCGATTGCTCAGTTTGGCTGGGCGGCCACCTTTAGGAAGTCTTGGTGGTTCCAAACTTCTTCCATTTAAGAATGATGGAGGCCACTATGTTCTTGGGGACCTTCAATGCTGCAGAAATGTTTTGGTACCCTTCCCCAGATCTGTGCCTCGACACAATCCTGTCTCGGAGCTCTACGGACAATTCCTTCGACCTCATGGCTTGGTTTTTGCTCTGACATGCACTGTCAGCTGTGGGACCTTACATAGACAGGTGTGTGCCTTTCCAAATCATGTCCAATCAATTGAATTTACCACAGGTGGACTCCAATCAAGTTGTAGAAACATCTAAAGGATGATCAATGGAAACAGGATGCACCTGAGCACAATTTTGATTCTCATAGCAATGGGTCTGAATACTTATGTAAATATGTTTTTTATTTTGAATGCGTTTGCAAAAATGTCTAAAAACATGTTTTCGTGTTGTCATTATGGGGTATTGTGTGTAGATTGAGGAAAATGTTAAATTTAATCCAATTTAAAAATGTGGAAAAAGGGACAGGGTCTGAATGCTTTCTGAATGCACTGTATACTTGTGCATCTCTCTCTCCTTGCACAGTGGGGAGAGGGAGTGAGAGTGGCTCGCTCACACAGCAGCCGACAGCGAAACAGGGACAGGCAGATACTTTCATAGCAGGAATCAACATAATGCATAGGCTATTACTTTTGACCAAATAATGATTTTAGAACAATCTAAAGGAACGTTGTGTAGCAAAATCACTGAGCATTACAGACTTACGCAAAATGCTTTGGTAAGAAGAAGGCAATGCGGGTGTCAATAATTTTCGGTTTATCGTCCCAGCTCTAGGCTCTGCGACCACTTGGTTTTGGTGGCTGGAGAAACTCTGCCTCTCTGTCCTACTGCCACTTACACAAAGTGGACACATACTGGGTACTTACTTAAAACACAAGCTTATATAAACTGGTCTCTCTCTCTCTCTCTCTCTTTCTCCACCCGTCTTTTTCTCCTTTTAATCTCTCCCTGTCCCTCCTCCCTCCACACTCCTCCATCCCTCCCCCCTCCTCTCTCGCCACAGTATTGCCAGTGGTTTTGGCGGGGCGTTGTTTGTCTTCCTGAACAGACAGATAGTCCAGTTAATCAGGAACCAGAAGACCATCAAAAAGTTCCTCATGAAGAAGTAAGTCATTACGTCAGACGGTGGCCCCTACTAGGTCCTAGAGAGAGTACCTGTATCCCAGTGTCTCTCTCACACACACACACACACACACACACACACACACACACACACACACACACACACACACACACACACACACACACACACACACATATTTAGCTCCATTGATGCAGATCTCTCCACAGCAGAGATAAATGAAGACATTCATCTTGACAAGTGTTTATTAATGAATGGTGTTTACTCATCTCCCTACCAGACTGATGAATTAACGATCCTCAGACTTCAAAATTAATGTCATGTTCTGTACATCACTCAGCCGTGGGAAGGGTTTGGGGACAGTTTGGTTATGAAGAATAAACAGTAATGACTAAGCACCCTCTCTGGTCTCCCTCTCACCCTCCCTCCCTCCTCTCCCTCTCCCTCTCACCCTCATTCCTCTCCCTTTCACCCTTTCACCCTCCTTCCCTCTCTCTCCCTCCCTCTCACCCTCCCTCCCTCTCTCCCTCTCACCCTCCCTCCTTCCCTCTCTCTCTCCTCTCCCTCTCACTCTCCCTCCCTCCTCTCCCTCTCACCCTCCCTCCCTCTTCTCCCTCTTCCTCTCACCCTCCCTCCTTCCCTCTCTCTATCCTCTCCCTCTCACCCTCCCTCTCTCTCTCCCTCTCACCCTCCCTCCTTCCCTCTCTCTCTCCTCTCCCTCTCCCTCTCCCTCCCTCCTCTCCCTCTCACCCTCCCTCCCTCTTCTCCCTCTTCTCCCTCTTCCTCTCACCCTCCCTCCTTCCCTCTCTCTCTCCTCTCCCTCTCACCCTCCCTCCCTCCTTCCCTTCCTATCTCGCTACTCTCCCTCTCACACCCCTCCCTCCTCTCCCTCTCACCCTCCCTCCCTCCTTCCCTCTCTCTCTCCTCTCCCTCTCCCTCTCACCCTCCCCTCTCTCTCCTCTCCCTCCCTCCCTCCCTCCCTCCCTCCCTCCCTCCCTCCCTCCCTCCCTCCTCCCTCCCTCCCTCCCTCCCTCCCTCCCTCCCTCCCTCCCTCCCTCCCTCCCTCCCTCCCTCCCTCCCTCCCTCCCTCCCTCCCTCCCTCCCTCCCTCCCTCCCTCCTTCCCTCTCTCTCTCCTCTCCCTCTCCTCTCACCCTCCCCTCTCTCTCTCATCCTCCCTCCCTCCTTCCCTCTCCCTCTCCTCTCCCTCTCATCCTCTCTCTCTCCTCTCCCTCCCTCTTTCTCCCTCTCTCTCCTCTCCCTCTCACCCTCCCTCCTTCCCTCTCTCTCTCTCTCCTCTCCCTCTCACCCTACCTCCCTTTTTCCTTTTCTCTCACCCTCCCTCTCTCCTACTCTCCCCTCCCTATCACCCTCCCTCTCTCCTCTTCTCTCAGGCGTCTTCTGTACCCAGCTCTTGTCACTCTGCTTGTGTCTACAATAACCTTTCCCAACGGCTTCGGACAATTCATGGCAGCCAAGGTTAGTCTAGTTCCACCCAGCCAAACCATGGCCAGTTGGTTTTCGTGGATAACACAGGTGAAATCAGAGGAGAGTTGATAGCTAGGAACACACAGAGGTACTGTTGTTCTATGTCTATTGGTTATGTGACCTGTGTGTGTGTGGATGTGTTTAACTATTCTTGTGGGGACCAGAAGTCCCCACAAGAATAGTAAACAAACAAACATTTGACCAACTGGGGAGAGAGAGAGAGAGAGAGAGAGAGAGAGAGAGAGAGAGAGAGAGAGAGAGAGAGAGAGAGAGAGAGAGAGAGAGAGAGAGAGAGAGAGAGAGAGAGAGAGAGAGAGAGAGAGAGAGAGAGAGAGAGAGAGAGAGAGAGAGAGAGAGAGAGAGAGAGAGAGAGAGAGAGAGAGAGAGAGAGAGAGAGAGAGAGAGGATGGTGTGTGCGCACGTGTGTGTGCTTGTAGAGATGGTTTAGGGGTGACTAATGTAGATGCCTCTCCGCTTAAATTCCTCTCATTAAAAGCATTAACAGCAGAAATGCAGCGGGTCCTCCGGCCTAACACACACATACACAGATATGGTCCTGCATATAACTGCTAAAGGGCAATGCAGTTCAAACTACCACAGACATGGCTACCTACCAGACGGTCGTCACTAGTTACCACAGCCACAAAGTCATAAACCCTCCCTATTTCTACAATTTATCTTCTTAAAATGTGATTTTAAACCTAACCACACTGCTAACATTATGCCTAACCCTAAATAAAGACCAAAAAGCTAATGTTTGTTTTCATGAATTATTACGATATAGTTAATTTTGACTTTGTGGTTGTGCTATCTAGTGGAAACCCCTACCAGACAGCGCTCACCTTTCTGCTTTCACCCACCCACTCAGCAACAATGGTAGTTAATGCCGTTTTAGGTTTTCTGATGTGTGCCTCTCCTCCATGTTCTCAGTGGTCAATACATGGGACTTAACGTCCTACTTCTCATCAATATGATGGCTCGTTGCATTGATGTATGACAGCGTGTTCATAGACACCCAACAATCTGTCGCGCCAGGATTGGTGTTTGAGAGCTCGTGCTTTGTAGGCTTACTTGTAGAGCAATCATTGTACAATTTCTCCATCCGGGTCGTCACGGTTTTTCGACATGGCATCTTGTAGTCCTGGTTCTAGACATGCCGTTAGGGCTACATTGAAGCCGACGTGCGGAGCGCTTTATATTCGTGGCAAGTAATTTGAAAGATGCACACCGCCTACTAATGTTATAGCATTGTTGCGTTAGGTATTTGTTTAATTTAAATGTTTCCCTTTACGATGATGATCAGGACTTGTTAGTGGTAGTTTTGTCTTTTGTGATAAATTGCACTTTGATTAGATTTTTTTTTTTTTTAGGTAAACGTTTACGATCCCAATTTCATTTAAACGTCACACCCCTAGTTGATTCTGTTCTCCACTATCAGCTCTGCCCCACACAACCTCACACTGAGGACACACCCTCTTCCATCCCCTCACAACCTCACACTGAGGACACAAACTGTCACGATCGAGGTAAGGAGTAGACCAAGGCGTGATGAACAAACATACTTTAATTAGTTAAAGCATCAAAATACAAAACAAAACACGACTCGTGACGTCCACGGTATCAATGACCGAACACGGAACAAAAACCCACAACCACAAAGGGAAAACATACAGTTAAATATGGCTCCCAATCAGAGACAACCAGCCAACAGCTGACACTCGTTGCCTCTGATTGGGAGTCACTCAGGCAAACATAGAATACAACAAACTAGAATGAACACCAACACAGAAATACACACATAGAAATGAACACACCCTGGCTCAACATAATGAGTCCCAGAGCCAGGGTGTGACAGTACCCCCCCCTAAAGGCGCGGACTGCGACCGCGCCTCAACTAAACAAACCAGAGGAGGGCTGGGCAGGCATACCTCCTCGGCGGCGGTTCTGGCTCCGGCCTTGACCACCACCCTCCAATACACCCCCCATAGTGCCCCTGGTCCAGTCTGGCCCCGCCGGCTGGAGCAGGACTGGACTTAACAGGAGCGATCCTTACCAGGCTGTCGACTCGCACCCCTGGCTTGGTGCGTGGAGGAGGAACGGGCCTTACCAGGCTGACGACTCGCACCCCTGGCTTGGTGCGTGGAGAAGGAACGGGCCTTACCAGGCTGACTCTCGCACCCCTGGCTTGAGTGCGAGTGGCAGGAACAGGCCGGACCGGGCTGGGGACGCGCACCGTAGGTTTGGTGCGAGTGGCAGGAACAGGCCGGGTCGGGCTGGCGACGCGCACCGTAGACTTGGTGCGGGTGGCAGGAACAGGCCGGGTCGGGCTGGCGACGCGCACCGTAGACTTGGTGCGGGTGGCAGGAACAGGCCGGACCGGGCTGGCGACGCGCACCGTAGGTTTGGTGCGAGTGGCAGGAACAGGCCGGGTCGGGCTGGCGACGCGCACCGTAGACTTGGTGCGGGTGGCAGGAACAGGCCGGGTCGGGCTGGCGACGCGCACCGTAGACTTGGTGCGGGTGGCAGGAACAGGCCGGACCGGGCTGGCGACGCGCACCGTAGGTTTGGTGCGAGTGGCAGGAACAGGCCGGGTCGGGCTGGCGACGCGCACCGTAGACTTGGTGCGGGTGGCAGGAACAGGCCGGACCGGGCTGGCGACGCGCACCGTAGGTTTGGTGCGAGTGGCAGGAACAGGCCGGGTCGGGCTGGCGACGCACACCGTAGGCTTGGTGCGTGGAGCAGGAACAGGCCGGGCTGGGCTGTCGACGCACACCGTAGGCTTGGTGCGTGGAGCAGGGACAGGCCGGACTGGGCTGGCGACGCACACCGTAGGCTTGGTGCGTGGAGCAGAAACAGGCCGGACTGGGCTGGCGATGCACACCGTAGGCTTGGTGCGTGGAGCAGGAACAGGCCGGGCTGGGGCTGTGCCGGACACGCTGGGCTGGCGACGCACACCGTAGGCTTGGTGCGTGGAGCAGGGACAGGCCGGACTGGGCTGGCGACGCACACCGTAGGCTTGGTGCGTGGAGCAGGGACAGGCCGGGCTGGGCTGGCGACGCACACCGTAGGCTTGGTGCGTGGAGCAGGGACAGGCCGGGCTGGGCTGTCGACGCACACCGTAGGCTTGGTGCGTGGAGCAGGGACAGGCCGAACCGGGCTGTGGAGACGGATAGGAGGCCTGGAGTGAAGAGCGGCCACCACCCGTCCTGGCTGAATGCCTACCCTCACACACTCTGTGTGAGGCATCCGCACAGGACGTACAGGGCGGTGTACCCCTGGCCTGGTGGCCTTCTGGATCCGCCCCCTTTTCTCCTCCGTCAGCCCCATCGTCCATGCCGTGTGCCCCCCCCTAAACATTTTCTGGGGTTGCCTCACGACCGTCCGACGATGACCCTGATCACGCCGTAGCTCCTCTCTACGGCGCGCCTCCACCGTCTCTTCTCCCGGCGCTTCCTCCCATGTCCAGCCCAAGAGCTGCCCCTGGACACGCTGCTTGGTTGTTGCATGGTGGGTTTTTCTGTCAAGGTCGAGGTAAGGAGTAGACCAAGGCGCAGAGTGATGAACAAACATACTTTAATTAGTTAAAGCATCAAAATACAAAACAAAACACGACTCGTGACGTCCACGGTATCAATGACCGAACACGGAACAAAAACCCACAACCACAAAGGGAAAACATACAGTTAAATATGGCTCCCAATCAGAGACAACCAGCCAACAGCTGACACTCGTTGCCTCTGATTGGGAGTCACTCAGGCAAACATAGAATACAACAAACTAGAATGAACACCAACACAGAAATACACACATAGAAATGAACACACCCTGGCTCAACATAATGAGTCCCAGAGCCAGGGTGTGACACAAACCTTACACTGCCTCTCACTCAGCTTCACAAGCGTTTAGCCAAGACAGTTCAAATTCCATTCTCGCACATTGTCTAAAGTTAAACCCTTTTACACCAGCTTTCCATTATGGTCTTCCAATAAAATGGATGCGTTGTACCCAATTTCAAATCACCTCCTAGCACCTACCCAATGGCACTTCATGTAGATTGGGATAGCACTAATGTAATAGCTTCTCCTTGCCCTCTTAAAGGAATAATTCTTGCTGCGTTGCTTATACCTCTCCAATCCTTTCATATCTGCTTAAATGCTTTGGGGTAGGAGCTAGGGACCAATATGGATTATATAAAAATTGAAAAAACGCCTGCTGACTTTAGCCCTCTGTCTGTCTGATATGATGTCACTTCCTGTTTCCCCCATGCAGCTGACCCAGATGGAGTCCCTGCAGACGTTGTTAGACAACCAGACGTGGTCCAAGCAGGGCACAGCCGAGGAGTTTGACTACAACAGCAACTCCCAGGCCTGGAAACACCCCCAGGTCAACGTCTTCGTTACCCTCACCCTCTTCGTCGTCATGAAGGTAGGCACACAGGAGCCTAACCTTTCTCCTGTTAGTGGTCTTGAAGGAAAGGAGTTAAAGAACAAACGTGACCATCCAAAACTGCTTAAAAGTCCTGTCCTGTCCTGTCCTCTTGTCCCCTCCCTCTCTCCTCCCTCTTCTGTCCTAAAATCAGACACCTTTACTTTCACTCCTCTGATAGTGCTGTCCCATCCCAACCCCCCTGTTCCTCCAACATCACTTCCAAGGGTGACACAGCCCACTTTCTCTGGGTATGTGTGTGTGTGTGTGTTTGTGTGTGTGTGTGTGTGCCCAGCCTGCTACTGTATATGTAGCAGTATTTCTGGCATATATTTTGACGTTGTCACTAACTTCGTATTTATGCCCATTGTCCTCAATAGAGGTAGTATTTTAGTAATCCACACTATGTGTGTGTGTGATAGGTGTGAAAGCAGCGTAGGGTGTAGAGTTACTGACAGAGATCCATTAGATCACACTGGCAGCTGGGCTTAATTACTGCTAACTAGAGAAAGGGAAAGAGAAAGGGGGATACTAGTCAGTTGTACAACTTAATGCATTCAACTGAAATGTGTCTTCCACATTTAACCCAACCCCTCTGAATCAGAGAGGTGCGGGGGGCTGCCTTAATCGACATCCACGTCACGGCGCCCAGGGAACAGTGGGTTAACTGCCTTGCTCAGTGGCAGAACAACATATTTTTGCCTTGTCAGCTCGGGGATTCGATCCAGCAACCTTTTGGTTACTGGCCTAACGCTCCTACCCGCCAGGCAGGGAGGGAGAGAGGGAGAAGACATGGAAAGAGAGGGAGGGAAATAGTTAGGGAAATAGAGGGAGGAAAGGAGGGAGGGAATAATATCAGTACCACTTTATGTTCCAGCTCGGTAATAACCGGGTAATAAATATGTATTTACTAGGTAATTAGCTTGTAATGACCATTAGTTACCATTAGTAGTTACCATGTAATTTCCCCCCCAATCCTTTCCTGACATCCCAACCAGCCCATGGTTGTTACCTGGAAACAGAGATGGTAGTTTCTATGTAATAACACAGAATATGTGCTGGAAAATGCATCACTACTTGTTTCTCTTATGTTGTACCGTTGTATCCCTTCCCCATAACAAACATAACATAAGAGTGACACATGTCCTTTTAAAGTGACCAAAAATGGCTATGACATGACAAACAAAGCCCAGTTCACAATCAGGTTCTTTACTGACAAAAATATATATGCACAAGATATGACTAAGGATTTATATGGCAATTCATTGACATGCTGTAACAAGCCCATAAATGACACATCGACATAACATGGGAAACGTCTCATCAACAACAAACAGCTAGTCCAAATCAAACCTTACCTGATGCCAAGGGAATCTTGTATGATTGATCATCTGGCATGTCTGAACCCAGCTCCACTATTCCTTGTTCTTCTATCAGGATTTTTTGTCTGGAAAATTATCATATTACTTACAAAGGATACAAAAAAGTCAAAGTACCTCACTGAGGCTGCGTCAGGGGCTTGGCTTCAACTAGGAGGCAAATCAAAATATGAAATCGCACTACAGGGAGTGAAAAAGGTCATGACATTTCAGCCTTTTCTGTACTAGATATAGCCTAATACGTACAATATAGCTAGCATCGAAACCTACTGTTCCGTATAGTTATAGACGACCAGTAGTAAATATATCCTAGCCTAGCCAGCTAGCTAGACACGCATAGCTACAAACACCTATTTCCACCCTTTTAGCCACTAAACAAGAGATTCTATGCAGCTACAAAAATATACAACATACAGTGGGGAGAACAAGTATTTGATACACTGCTGATTTTGCAGGTTTTCCTACTTACAAAGCATGTAGAGGTCTGTAATTTTTTATCATACACTTCAACTGTGAGAGACGGAATCTAAAACAAAAATCCAGAAAATCACATTGTATGATTTTTAAGTAATTAATTTGCATTTTATTGCATGACATAAGTATTTGATACATCAGAAAAGCAGAACTTAATATTTGGTACAGAAACCTTTGTTTGCAATTAGAGAGATCAGACGTTTCCTGTAGGTCTTGACCAGGTTTGCACACACTGCAGCAGGGATTTTGGCCCACTCCTCCATACAGACCTTCCCCAGATCCTTCAGGTTTCGGGGCTGTCGCTGGGCAATACGGACTTTCAGCTCCCTCCAAAGATGTTCTATTGGGTTCAGGTCTGGAGACTGGCTAGGCCACTCCAGGACCTTGAGATGCTTCTTACGGAGCCACTCCTTAGTTGCCCTGGCTGTGTGTTTCGGGTCGTTTTCATGCTGGAAGACCCAGCCACGACCCATCTTCAATGCTCTTACTGAGGGAAGGAGGTTGTTGACCAAGATCTCGCGATACATGGCCCCATCCATCCTCCCCTCAATACGGTGCAGTCGTCATGTCCCCTTTGTAGAAAAGCATCCCCAAAGAATGATGTTTCCACCTCCATGCTTCATGGTTGGGATGGTGTTCTTGGGGTTGTACTCATCCTTCTTCTTCCTCCAAACACGGCGAGTGGAGTTTAGACCAAAAAGCTATATTTTTGTCTCATCAGACCACATGACCTTCTCCCATTCCTCCTCTGGATCATCCAGATGGTCATTGGCAAACTTCAGACGGGCCTGGACATGTGCTGGCTTGAGCAGGGGGACCTTGCGTGCGCTGCAGGATTTTAATCCATGACGGCGTAGTGTGTTACTAATGGTTTTCTTTGAGACTGTGGTCCCAGCTCTCTTCAGGTCATTGACCAGGTCCTGCCGTGTAGTTCTGGGCTGATCCCTCACCTTCCTCATGATAATTGATGCCCCACGAGGTGAGATCTTGCATGGAGCCCCCAGACCGAGGGTGATTGACCGTCATCTTGAACTTCTTCCATTTTCTAATAATTGCGCCAACAGTTGTTGCCTTCTCACCAAGCTGCTTGCCTATTGTCCTGTAGCCCATCCCAGCCTTGTGCAGGTCTACAATTTTATCCCTGATGTCCTTACACAGCTCTCTGGTCTTGGCCATTGTGGAGAGGTTGGAGTCTGTTTGATTGAGTGTGTGGACAGGTGTCTTTTATACAGGTAACGAGTTCAAACAAGTGCAGTTAATATAGGTAATGAGTGGAGAACAGGAGGGCTTCTTAAAGAAAAACTAACAGGTCTGTGAGAGACGGAATTCTTACTGGTTGGTAGGTGATCAAATACTTATGTCATGCAATAAAATGCAAATTAATTACTTAAAAATCATACAATGTGATTTTCTGGATTTTTGTTTTAGATTCCGTCTCTCACAGTTGAAGTGTACCTATGATATAAATTACAGACCTCTACATGCTTTGTAAGTAGGAAAAACTGCAAAATTGTGTATCAATTACTTGTTCTCCCCACTGTACATATATTAGTAGAGCGAGTTCCCATTTTGAAATGTGTTTCAGTTGGCTAGATGGACAGTATGATGTTCCCCAATATGCATTTACCATGATAGATAGCTAGCTAGCTATCTACGTTAGCTTTGAAAGCATGCTATGACACAGACTGTTGACTAGCCTAGCTAATGGAGACCCAGACCCGATCCTCTTTACACAAGCACTCAAAATAGTCTTCTCACTGAATAACATATCAACATTATTTCTAATGCTAAAACTTAGTCTCTTACCTTTTGACTGAAGATTACTTTTATGGATGTCCAACACTGGATGAAGCAACAGGGTTTCTCTTGAGGCCATCTTGGAAAAATATCCGATATCTATTATTTTTCTGCCTTTGTCTTTCATGAACGGCCCCGTCATTTAATATCTAGATCTAGTTCTCTTTTGGGCCTGACATCATAAGTATTAATAGCGTTCTAGCTACATTATTAACAGAATGATGGCTGGAGCAACATACCTCTATTGCTGGCTTGAGTGAGTGAGTGAGAGCTACGTGCATGACATATTTTTTCAGGAGAAGGCACAATCATGTGATCAGGTCTAATGAGATTGCACAGTGAAAGAAGAAGGCTGGCCCAGGCCTACCAAGCGTTACCCAATAAAGTTGAAGGGCGGGCCCAAAGGCTCAGTGGAAACTCCATGTACAGTACACACAGCAGAGAGGGGAAGAGAGCAATGACGTGGTGCACATATCTGCACATATGTGACACAGTACGCGATTTTTGGGGACCACTTTTGGCTCATGTGAGCTACTTAGAGAAAAACTGGCAAAAAAGTATAAAAAACTTCTGGAACATCTCTTTGAATGGAGGATTGTCCTGTTCCCAAACTGAAATGCCACACTGTTCCCTGTGTGACTCTGTCTCTCTGTCTGTGTCTGTCTCAGTTCTGGATGTCTGCTCTGGCCATGACCATCCCTGTTCCCTGTGGAGCCTTCATGCCCGTCTTCGTCATTGGTAAGAGGTGTGAGTGTGTGTGTGTGTGTGTGTGTGTGTGTGTGAGTGTGTGTGAGTGTGTGTGTTTCAGCAATAATGTTAACCCTGCGGATATGCTATGCTATTCAGTTACTCTCTCATTAACAATGAGTTTGTGTGTTCTAGGGGCAGCGTTTGGCCGTCTGATCGGGGAGAGCATGGCCACCTGGTTCCCTGATGGCTTCCACTCTGATGGCACCATCTACCCCATAGAGCCAGGAGTGTATGCAACCGTAGGTGAGTTACTGTAAAAACACACACACACACAAAGAAAAAGGATGGTACAGCTAGACAAGATTAACAATACCTATTCAAGACTAGACACAACAAGACACCATTATTCTAACTATTAGGAAGTGCAAATCCAGATACAATAAGACACTGCTAGACACAGTAGTAATATAAAGCCATTTATGTCAAAGACAAAAACAACATGATGTCCCCTTTGGCAAGATGTCTCTTAAAGGAAAACTCCACCAAAATTATTCCTAACTTCATTAGGAGGGAGGAGAGAGGGAGCGAGAGAGCGAGAGAGCAAGAGAGCGAGAGAAAGGGAGAGAGAGCGAATGAGAGAGAGAGCGAGTGAGAGAAAGAGAGAGAGAGAGAGAGAGAGAGAGAGAGAGAGAGAGAGAGAGAGAGAGAGAGAGAGAGAGAGAGAGAGAGAGAGAGAGAGAGAGGGAGAGGGAGAGGGAGAGGGAGAGGGAGAGGGAGAGGGAGAGGGAGAGGGAGAGAGAGTTTTCAAGATATGTAACTTTCAAAATATAGAAATCAAATTGCATCATACGTGGATGATTTCTGTATTTTGAAAGTTACATATCTTGAAAACTTGATTGCTGACAAGCAAAACATTTTGGGACTTTATCAACAATGGGCTAATGAAACAAATACCAAAAGGTAGTTTTTGGATGGAATGTTGTTGCTATGAGTGATATTGCTGTTAGCTTTGTTGTTGACTGTTGTGCTGATTATGCTGTTGTTCAGTGTTGGGGTTGATGTCATCTGTGTTTGTGTCTAGTGGGTGCTGAGTTGTTGACTCACCTCTAACTCAGCTTTCTCTCTCTGATGAGCCCTCTTTCATCTCAGCATGGCTAGATTTGCCCTCTCTCTCTCTCTCTCTCTCTCTCTCTCTCTCTCTCTCTCTCTCTCTCTCTCTCTCTCTCTCTCTCTCTCTCTCTCTCTCTTTCTCTCACTCGCTCTCTCTCCCTTTCTCTCGCTCTCTTGCTCTCTCGCTCCCTCTCTCCTCCCTCCTAATGAAGTTAGGAATAATCAACCTTCCCTCCCTCCCCTCTATCACTGTATCCCCCCTGCGCCCACTCTCTCAACTCCTTCTTTTTTCTCATTTTATCCATTCATCTCTTTTCTTTCTTCAATAACGGTTCTTAAAAAAAAATAATTGTGAATTACAAAGTAATCTCAATCTCTACCTCCCCTCTTCTTCCCTCCCCTCTCACCCCTCCCTCCCCCATCACCCCTCCCTCCCCCATCACCCCTCCTCACTTTGGTGTTCCAGTATTATTGATGAAGGCTCAGTATAGAGCTGAGGTGATGAGAAGGATGATTGCACTGATATTGCTATTACTACTTTAGTCATGTCAATGGACAGTAACCTTAATCTGTACCCATTCTCTCCTCTCCTCTCCTCTCCTCTCCTCTCCTCTCCTCTCCTCTCCTCTCCTCTCCTCTCCTCTCCTCTCCTCTCCTCTCCTCTCCTCTCTCCCTCCTCTCCTCTCCTCTCCTCTCCTCCTCCCCCTCTCTTCTCTCCTCCTCCCCCTCTCTTCTCTCCTCCTCCCCCCTCTCTTCTCCTCCTCTCCCCTCTCTTCTCCACTTCTCTCCCCTCTCTTCCTCTCCTCTTAGGTGCGGCGGCCCTGTCTGGAGCAGTCACTCACACAGTGTCGACCGCAGTCGTTGTGTTTGAGCTGACAGGTCAGATCAGCCACATCGTGCCGGTGATGATAGCGGTGATACTGGCCAACGCTGTAGCCCAGTCCCTTCAGCCCTCGCTATATGACTCCCTCATCATGATCAAGAAATTACCCTACCTCCCTGAACTGGGCTGGGGACACCACGAGTGCGTAGGACTACATCTATCTATCTACAGTGGGGAAAAAAAGTATTTAGTCAGCCACCAATTGTGCAAGTTCTCCCACTTAAAAAGATGAGAGAGGCCTGTAATTTTCGTCATAGGGACACGTCAACTATGACAGACAAAATTAGATTTTTTTTCTCCAGAAAATCACATTGTAGGATTTTTTATGAATTTATTTGCAAATTATGATGGAAAATAAGTATTTGGTCACCTACAAACAAGCAAGATTTCTGGCTCTCACAGACCTGTAACTTCTTCTTTAAGAGGCTCCTCTGTCCTCCACTCGTTACCTGTATTAATGGCACCTGTTTGAACTTGTTATCAGTATAAAAAACACCTGTCCACAACCTCAAACAGTCACACTCCAAACTCCACTATGGCCAAGACCAAAGAGCTGTCAAAGGACACCAGAAACAAAATTGTAGACCTGCACCAGGCTGGGAAGACTGAATCTGCAATAGGTAAGCAGCTTGGTTTGAAGAAATCAACTGTGGGAGCAATTATTAGGAAATGGAAGACATACAAGACCACTGATAATCTCCCTCGATCTGGGGCTCCACGCAAGATCTCACCCCGTGGGGTCAAAATGATCACAAGAACGATGAGCAAAAATCCCAGAACCACACGGGGGGACCTAGTGAATGACCTGCAGAGAGCTGGGACCAAAATAACAAAGCCTACCATCAGTAACACACTACGCCGCCAGGGACTCAAATCCTGCAGTGCCAGACGTGTCCCCCTGCTTAAGCCAGTACATGTCCAGGCCCGTCTGAAGTTTGCTAGAGTGCATTTGGATGATCCAGAAGAGCATTGGGAGAATGTCATATGGTCAGATGAAACCAAAATAGAACTTTTTTGGTAAAAACTCAACTCGTCGTGTTTGGAGGACAAAGAATGCTGAGTTGCATCCAAAGAACAACATACCTACTGTGAAGCATGGGGGTGGAAACATCATGCTTTGGGGCTGTTTTTTCTGCAAAGGGACCAGGACGACTGATCCGTGTAAAGGAAAGAATGAATGGGGCCATTTATCGTGAGATTTTGAGTGAAAACCTCCTTCCATCAGCAAGGGCATTGAAGATGAAACGTGGCTGGGTCTTTCAGCATGACAATGATCCCAAACACACCGCCCGGGCAACGAAGGAGTGGCTTCGTAAGAAGCATTTCAAGGTCCTGGAGTGGCCTAGCCAGTCTCCAGATCTCAACCCCATAGAAAATCTTTGGAGGGAGTTGAAAGTCCGTGTTGCCCAGCGACAGCCCCAAAACATCACTGCTCTAGAGGAGATCTGCATGGAGGAATGGGCCAAAATACCAGCAACAGTGTGTGAAAACCTTGTGAAGACTTACAGAAAACGTTTGACCTGTGTCATTGCCAACAAAGGGTATATAACAAAGTATTGACGAAACTTTTGTTATTGACCAAATACTTATTTTCCACCATAATTTGCAAATAAATTCATTAAAAATCCTATAATGTGATTTTCTGGATTTTTTTTTCTCATTTTGTCTTTCATAGTTGACGTGTACCTATGATGAAAATTACAGGCCTCTCTCATCTTTTTAAGTGGGAGAACTTGCACAATTGGTGGCTGACTAAATACTTTTTTGCCCCACTGTATCTATCTATCTATCTATCTATCTATCTATCTATCTATCTATCTATCTATCTATCTATCTATCTATCTATCTATCTATCTATCTATCTATCTATCTATCTATCTATCTATCTATCTATCTATCTATCTATCTATCTATCTATCTATCTATCTATCTATCATGTCTGTCTAGTGAGGGGACTAGTGGTTTCTCTTGCTGGGCTGGGGACTAGTGAGGGGTAGGTGAAGGGACTAATGGTTCCTCTTGCTGGGTTGGGGACAAAAAAATAAGAATATATATTATTGTCACATACACCAGATAGGTGCAGTGAAATGTGTTGTTTTACAGGGTCAGCCATAGTAGTACAGCACCCCTGGAGCAAATTAGGGTAAAGTGCCTTGCTCAAGGACACATCAACAGATTTTTCACCTTGTCGGCTGGGTATTTGAACCAGCAAGCTTTCAGTTACTGGCTCACTAGGCTACCTGAGTGTTTTATTTTTTATATTTAATTTTAAAAAATTGGGGGGTAGTGGTAGATCAGCTTTAATATTGCAGATAGATTGTAACTTCCGTCAATGTAATTGTCTGCATCACTTCCAATCCCCATATATATTTTTAGCAAATATATATATTATATATATATCATATATATATATATATATATATATATATATATATATATATATATATATACAGTGGGGAGAACAAGTATTTGATACACTGCCGATTTTGCAGGTTTTCCTACTTACAAAGCATGTAGAGGTCTGTAATGTTTATCATAGGTACACTTCAACTGTGAGAGACGGAATCTAAAACAAAAATCCAGAAAATCACATTGTATGATTTTTAAGTAATACATTTGCAATTTATTGCATGACATAAGTATTTGATACATCAGAAAAGCAGAACTTAATATTTGGTACAGAAACCTTTGTTTGCAATTACAGAGATCATACGTTTCCTGTAGGTCTTGACCAGGTCTGCACACACTGCAGCAGGGATTTTGGCCCACTCCTCCATACAGACCTTCTACAGATCCTTCAGGTTTCGGGGCTGTCGCTGGGCAATACGGACTTTCAGCTCCCTCCAAAGATTTTCTATTGGGTTCAGGTCTGGAGACTGGCTAGGCCACTCCAGGACCTTGAGATGCTTCTTACGGAGCCACTCCTTAGTTGCCCTGGCTGTGTGTTTCGGGTCGTTGTCATGCTGGAAGACCTAGCCACGACCCATCTTCAATGCTCTTACTGAGGGAAGGAGGTTGTTGGCCAAGATCTCGGGATACATGGCCCCATCCATCCTCCCCTCAATACGGTGCAGTCGTCCTGTCCCCTTTGCAGAAAAGCATCCCCAAAGAATGATGTTTCCACCTCCATGCTTCACGGTTGGGATGGTGTTCTTGGGGTTGTACTCATCCTTCTTCTTCCTCCAAACACGGCGAGTGGAGTTTAGACCAAAAAGCTATATTTTTGTCTCATCAGACCACATGACCTTCTCCCATTCCTCCTCTGGATCATCCAGATGGTCATTGGCAAACTTCAGACGGGCCTGGACATGCGCTGGCTTGAGCAGAGGGACCTTGCGTGCACTGCAGGATTTTAATCCATGACGGCGTGGTGTGTTACTAATGGTTTTCTTTGAGACTGTGGTCCCAGCTCTCTTCAGGTCATTGACCAGGTCCTGCCGTGTAGTTCTGGGCTGATCCCTCACCTTCCTCATGATCATTGATGCCCCACGAGGTGAGATCTTGCATGGGGCCCCAGACCGAGGGTGATTGACCGTCATCTTGAACTTCTTCCATTTTCTAATAATTGCACCAACAGTTGTTGCCTTCTCACCAAGCTGCTTGCCTATTGTCCTGTAGCCCATCCCAGCCTTGTGCAGGTCTACAATTGTATCCCTGATGTCCTTACACAGCTCTCTGGTCTTGGCCATTGTGGAGAGGTTGGAGTCTGTTTGATTGAATGTGTGGACAGGTGTCTTTTATACAGGTAACAAGTTCAAACAGGTGCAGTTAATACAGGTAATGAGTGGAGAACAGGAGGGCTTCTTAAAGAAAAACTAACAGGTCTGTGAGAGCCGGAATTCTTACTGGTTGGTAGGTGATCAAATACTTATGTCTTGCAATAAAATGCAAATTAATTACTTAAAAATCATACAAATGTGATTTTCTGGATTTTTGTTTTAGATTCCGTCTCTCACAGTTGAAGTGTACCTATGATACAAATTACAGACCTCTACATTCTTTGTAAGTAGGAAAACCTGCAAAATCGGCAGTGTATCAAATACTTGTTCTCCCCATTGTATATATATAATACATACATACATACATACATACATACATACATACATACATACATACATACACATACAAATACATACATATACACATACATCCATATAAATACATATACATACATATACAGTGGGGAAAAAAAGTATTTAGTCAGCCACCAATTGTGCAAGTTCTCCCACTTAAAAAGATGAGAGAGGCCTGTAATTTTCATCATAGGTACACGTCAACTATGACAGACAAAATGAGAAAAAAAATTCCAGAAAATCACATTGTAGGATTTTTAATGAATTTATTGGCATATGATGGTGGAAAATAAGTATTTGGTCAATAACAAAAGTTTCTCAATACTTTGTTATATACCCTTTGTTGGCAATGACACAAGTCAAACGTTTTCTGTAAGTCTTCACAAGGTTTTCACACACTGTTGCTGGTATTTTGGCCCATTCCTCCATGCAGATCTCCTCTAGAGCAGTGATGTTTTGGGGCTGTCGCTGGGCAACACAGACTTTCAACTCCCTCCAAAGATTTTCTATGGGGTTGAGATCTGGAGACTGGCTAGGCCACTCCAGGACCGTGAAATGCTTCTTACGAAGCAACTCCTTCGTTGCCCGGGCGGTGTGTTTGGGATCATTGTCATGCTGAAAGACCCAGCCACGTTTCATCTTCAATGCCCTTGCTGATGGAAGGAGGTTTTCACTCAAAATCTCACGATACATGGCCCCATTCATTCTTTCCTTTACACGGATCAGTCGTCCTGGTCCCTTTGCAGAAAAACAGCCCCAAAGCATGATGTTTCCAACCCCATGCTTCACAGTAGGTATGGTGTTCTTTGGATGCAACTCAGCATTCTTTGTCCTCCAAACATGACGAGTTGAGTTTTTACCAAAAAGTTATATTTTGGTTTCATCTGACCATATGACATTCTCCCAATCCTCTTCTGGATCATCCAAATGCACTTCAGACGGGCCTGGACATGTACTGGCTTAAGCAGGGGGACACGTCTCGCACTGCAGGATTTGAGTCCCTGGCGGCGTAGTGTGTTACTGATGGTTGGCTTTGTTACTTTGGTCCCAGCTCTCTGCAGGTCATTCACTAGGTCCCCCGTGTGGTTCTGGGATTTTTGCTCACCGTTCTTGTGATCATTTTGACCCCATGGGGGTGAGATCTTGCGTGGAGCCCCAGATCGAGGGAGATTATCAGTGGTCTTGTATGTCTTCTATTTCCTAATAATTGCTCCCACAGTTGATTTCTTCAAACCAAGCTGCTTACCTATTGCAGATTCAGTCTTCCCAGCCTGGTGCAGGTCTACAATTTTGTTTTTGGTGTCCTTTGACAGCTCTTTGGTCTTGGCCATTGTGAAGTTTGGAGTGTGACTGTTTGAGGTTGTGGACAGGTGTATTTTATACTGATAACAAGTTCAAACAGGTGCCATTAATACAGGTAACGAGTGGAGGACAGAGGAGCCTCTTAAAGAAGAAGTTACAGGTCTGTGAGAGCCAGAAATCTTGCTTGTTTGTAGGTGACCAAATACTTATTTTCCACCATAATTTGCAAATAAATTCATTAAAAATCCTACAATGGGATTTTCTGGATTTTTTTTCCTCAATTTGTCTGTCATAGTTGACGTGTACCTATGATGAAAATTACAGGCCTCTCTCATCTTTTTAAGTGGGAGAACTTGCACAATTGGTGGCTGACTAAATACTTTTTTTCCCCACTGTATATACATATCCTTTTTTTAAAATATATTTTCCTTTATTACTTTCCAACCCCACCACCCCTCCCCTAGTTGGAGTAAACTAGTGAACAACAACGCTTAGGCCTCTACTTCCAGCTTATACATACTATATACAGTGGGCTCCAAAATTACTGGCACCCCTGACTGGCAATGCACAAACAATACTTTAAAAATATAAACAATATAATTATAGAGATAAACTCAAAATAACAACATGTGAGAAATACTGTACTATATTAATGTTCCAATGGAACCCACCAAAATCATTTATTGATTTAATTAAAATTCAATGTCCTCCAAATCAGGGTTTCACAATTAATGGCACCCTTAAAGATTATTGTAAATAACATCTACCAAAATTAAACCAGGAATTAAATTCCCATTATTTAAGTTTATCTAAGTCTTAAGTAACTATATTGAGCCATTACATCACTTCCTGTTTCACTAGGGTATAGACATGAGGTAGTACGCATGCAATATCCCTTTGTCATCCAACACCATGAAGAAAACAAAAGAACTGGCAGTTCAAAAGAGACAGATGGTCGTAGACCTTCATAAATCTGGTAATGGCTACAAGAAGATCCACAAACATTTGATTGAATATACCACTGAGCACTGTCAGGGAAATTATTTTAAAAAATACAAAGATATGGAACAGTTGAAAACCTCACGGGTAGAGGACACAAATGCATTTTGCCCCCCAGGATAGGGAGGAGGATGGTGAGAGAAGCAACAAAATCCCCAAGAATCACTGTGAAAGAATTGCAAGCCTTGGTGGCGTCTTGGGGTCACCAGGTTTCAAAAAGCACCATCAGACGCCACCTCCACAACCACAGGCTCTTTGGAAGGGTTGCCAGAAGAAAGCCCTTTCTGACCCCAAGACACAGACGCAAGCGCTTGGAGTTTGCCAAACGTCATTTAAATTATGACTGGAAGAAGGTGCTCTCGTCAGATGAGACCAAAATTGAATGTTTTGGTCAGATACAGCATCGGCATGTTTGGCGTCGAAACAGAGATGCATACAAGGAGAGGCACCTCATACCCACGGTGAAATATGGTGGTGGGTCAGTGATGTTTTGGGGCTGTTTTAATTCCAGAGGTCCAGGGGCACTGGTTAAGATTGATGGCATTATGAATTCCACCAAGTATCAGGCAATTTGGCTGACAATCTGGTTGCCTCTGCCAGAAGGCTGGTACTTGGCCGTAGGTGGACTTTCCAACAAGACAATGACCCAAAACATACCTCAAGATCCACACAGAAATGGTTCTGTGACAACAAAATCAATGTTCTGCCATGGCCATCTCAGTCGCCGGACCTCAATCCAATCAAAAATCTGTGGGCTGAGTTGAGGAGGGCAGTTGATAAGCGCAAACCCAACAATGTGAAGGATCTTGAAAGGATCTGCATAGAGGAATGGTCCAAAATCCCTCCAAATGTGTTCCTTAACCTTGTCAAACATTACAGGAAAAGACTCCATGCTGTTATCCTTGCCAGAGGTGATTGCACTAAGTACTAAATGAGGAGTGCCAATAATTATGAAACCTTGATTTTGGTGACATTTATTTTGTATTAAATAATTGTATGATTTTGGTTGGTTCCATTGAAACATTAATAAAGTACAGTATTTCTCACATGTTGGTATTTCGAGTTTCTCTATAATTATATTGTTTATATTTTTTAAGTATTGTTTGTGCATTGCCAGTCAGGGGAGCCAGTAATTTTGGAGCCCACTGTACATTCTATGGACACAGTCAATTTTACAATAGTTATATTTTGTTTGTTTTTACTCCTGAACTTCCTCAGGCTACCTGAGTGTTAACCTTTTGTTCCCATTTTCAAACAGTCATCACTCACAAGCTATGTTTCCATCAACTTGTCCAATTATTTTTGGTCGACATTTAGAAAGTTTGCATAGAAAATAGATGTGACAACTGCCTGCTACGGTGCATTTCCATTTAACTATCTTTTGTCCAAAAATCAGCCAGACGTAATGACGTCACACGTACAATTATTTTTTACTTTTTCACAAAAACCTACAAGTGGGAGCTTTATAGTTACGTGATGACATCACGTGCCCCGCGTACCTTAAGAATTATTCGGCAATCATCATTTTTTTGAAAAACACTGTTTCCATCATTTCTCGCAATAAAGAAAGTTTGGCAAAAGAAAAATCCACCCCTGTCAATCTTTAGAACATTTCTTATTTTGCGACATTGCTTTTGTCTAATAAACCTGAGTCAATGGAAACCTGTACTGACTGTATAGGTGGTGCTAATACCCCCTCCCTCTCCTCCACTCCTCCCCTCGTCATCCCTCTCTCCTATCAGGAAGTATAATATTCGTGTGGAGGACATCATGATCAGGGATGTGACGTACATCACCCTCAATTGCTGCTACAGAGACCTGCATGATGTACTGCTGGCTGGACACCTCAAGACCCTGGCCCTGCTCGAGTCCAGTGGTGAGACACACAGACACCCACAAACACACACTCATACCTTACAGATGTAGACACGTACACACACACACATTACAGACACTACAGAACATTTTCAGTCAAATAAATGCTCCCCCACACATACATTCAAGTTATGATAATATTCTTATAAAGTCTGTCATAATTGTGCAGCGATGCCAAAGCAATTAGCTGGGCCATTTAACCAAGATATAATAAACAAATTCCACACACAAAGGCAATTATTTAAAACAAACAAACATACCCCCTCATACACACTGTACTGTACCCTATTTTACACACACACACACTCAGACTCCTGGCTGTTCTCGGTTACATAACTCACCATGGTGTTGTGATGTGTTAGGAGTCCCCTGCAGTCTGCACATTAACTACTGTTCTAAAAGACCTCTCTCTCTCTCCATCCCATCCTCCCAATTTGTCCTCCCCCTCTTCGCTCACTCTAATCTCCTGGCACCTCTCTTTCCATTTCTCCTCTCTTCCATTCTTCATCTCCTCTGCCCATCATCACTGTCCTCTCTTCACCCCTCACTCCCTTCTTACTTGCTCTCTCGTCTTATATTTCTCTCCATCCATTTCTCCTTTGCTTCCCCTCACGTTCCTCTCTTTCTCTCCCCCTCCCCCTCTACCCCCTCTACCCCCTCTACCCCCCCTTCCTCCCTCCCTCCCTCCCTCCCTTGTTCATCCCTCAGAGTCGATGATCCTGCTGGGTTCTATTGAGCGTGCCCAGCTCCAGGCCCTCCTGTCCCTACAGCTGGGCCGACCACGGAGGCTGAAGTACATGAGAGACCGGGCTACTGCTGAGAAGAAGCGCCTGTCGATGGTCTCCCACCCAAGCAGCGAGGACGGCTCCACCATGGTCAACCAGGAGGTCCGCTTCCAGGTCAGTAAGGTCAAAGTACAAATACATCAGTATAAGCTGTGGTGCTTACCCACACAGTCTTGAAGACTGGATCAGTGAAGGAGGATAGGAAAACCTAGGCACTCTTCATAGTGAAAGGGGAAATAAAACTATATGAAATTATTCTAGTCTCATGGTTGATATATCTGTGAGAGAAAGAGTTTTGACAAGCCTTTCAGTAAGAGAACGAGAGACAGAGAGAAATAAAGAAACATACAGAGAGAGAGACAGACAGAGAAAAAGAGACAGATATAGAGATCGAGAGAAAGAGAGACTGACAGAGAAAGAGAAACAGACAGAAAGAGAAACTGACAGAGAAAGAGAAACCCTGTCTCAGGCGCCGCTCCAGAATCTCTCATAACTGTTCAGTTGGGTTGGGATCTGGTGACTGAGACGCGCGCACACACACACACACACCCTTTAAACCCCCTATGCTCCTTTGAGACCTCTCTATCAAAGTCACTGAGATCTCTTCTTCTAGTCATTGTAGCCAAAATAATGGGCAATTGGGAATTTGTATATATGACCATAAGCGTGATGGGATGTTAACTGCTTAATTAACTCAGGAACCACACCTGGTGGAAGCACCTGCTTTCAATATACTTTGCATCCCATCATGCTTATGGTCATATATAAAAATTCCCAATTGCCCATTATTTTGGCTACAATGACTAGAAGAAGAGATCTCAGTGACTTTGATAGAGAGGTCTCAAAGGAGCATAGGGGGTTTAAAGGGTGTGTGTGTGTGTGTGTGTGTGTGTGTGTGTGTGTGTGTGTGTGTGTGTGTGTGTGTGTGTGTGTGTGTGTGTGTGTGTGTGTGTGTGTGTGTGTGTGTGTGTGTGTGTGTGTGTGTGTGTGTGTGTGTGTGTGTGTGTGTGTGTGTGTGTGTGTGTGTGTGTGTGTGTGTGTGTGTGTGTGTGTGTGTGTGTGTGTGTGTGTGCGCGCGCGTCTCAGTCACCAGGTAGCTTAGTGGTTAAGAGCGTTGTGCCAGTAACCGAAAGGTCGCTGGTTCTAATCCCCGAGCCGACTAGGTGAAAAATCTGTCCATGTGCCCTTGAGCAAGGCACTTAACCCTAATTGCTCCTGTAAGTCGCTCTGGATAAGAGCGTCTGCTAAATTACCTATTTATTTATTTATCTCAAGCCAATTGTGTTTCCTTTATTTTGGCAATTACATGTAGGTACAGCATGAACTGTACTATTGATTATATGTATTCAGAGTGTATTCATAGGTTGCACCTCCGTCAATCGGTCGCGTTATGCCATTGTTATGAACGTTCTCAAGCCGCCCTCTGCCGGCGGCGGCGGCATAGTGGTGCCCTAAAGTGGTGAAAAACCCAGTCATTCTGGATACTATTTTGTCAACATTACACTATAGTGCCTAAAAATCCGATGACATTGCTAAAGTAGTGAAATATTTAGTAAGAAACAACTTTGTCAGCATTATCATGTCGTCAAATTTACTTTAGACAGATGGCAATGTTGTCATTAGCTTGAAAAGTTAGTCAAAAATAGCTAGCAATGCTAACGTTAGCTAGCTACAATCCAGTGGCATCTCCTCAATCTTAGCAAGCTAGCTAACGTTATACTGCGTCTAAAGTTAATCTGGCGACATCAAAATGTTTCCCTACTAATTATTTGCCTCCTGTTGAATGTCATATTATTTCCATGCCACTGTAATGCACTTTTGATGAAATCTTAATCAGCGCTCATTGACGATGCATTGAATAGAATGCTCAGTCGGGCGTCAGTCCAAAAAAACGTTCAAAACAATATAGTGACGAAACATGCAACCCATGAATAGTAACGTGTGTGTGTGTGTGTGTGTGTGTGTAGATCTCCACAGAGGAGTCTTCCTTCAGTCCCACCCCTACCCCATCCATGAAACCACTGAAGCCGGCCCTGAAGAGACCCTCTCTGGTGGACCGCCCTACTGAGATACCCATGCCCACAAGTAAGAACAAACACACACAGAGGAACTTGTATTACCAACATCAATGGTCTCTATCTCTCCTTCCATGTCTCTCAAATTATTTTATTTTATTTATTTTTTATTCCAAAAGGGCTCCTAAAATTCAAAATAAAATAGCTAAAGGATCCATGGTATTACCAGCAAAACCATATGTCAGCTTAGAACCCCCCCCCCCCCAACGGCTTAGACTTTTAAGAATTATTAAGTAACAACTAAGTACTTTTTGATTGACTTCGAGCTACTTCAATAGTCTCTCTCTCTCTCTCTCTGTCTCTCTCTCAGGTCCACAGGACCACTCTGGCAGAACCTTAAAGAACCTCTTCTGTGTCAAACCTGATATAGAAGGCTTGGAGGTGAGACACCTGTCTGAAAACACACACACACACACACACACACTCCTCACTCCTCCTACCTCCTATACAAACTCTCCCACTTCTCTTCTATAAGTTCACGATCGCTCTCCTACACATAATCACTTCCTGTCCACTCTCTCTGACTGACACCTCCAACTCAAGCCTCCACACCTCCACTTGGGTTTGGCATGACTCTATTTTTTGAGAGTTGGGGGAGCTTCAGAGTTAGGGGGTCCATAGTCCCGGCGTGGCGGAGGTGTTGTGTTAATGTTGTTCTTGTCTTTGGCCGCTGGAAGAACAACAATGTCAACATCAACATAGAGGGCAATGCATCGAGCTCTGCGACTCCGGAGTTTAGGAGGCCACCCAAGCGCGTCAGGATATCCGTTGTGGTAAGAATGCTGGGAATGCCCCAGGAAACTGCCCAGCAACTGGTCAGCCATCCAGTTAACCAATCGCCATCCGCTGCAGGGCTAATCCATGCCTAGCCGAGCTGAGCCATGCCGATCTGTGCCATCGAGACAAATGTGTTGAACGCCCTCCTCACTGTCTGTGAACCCTTACTGACCTCTGACACATAGTCTTCCTCTTCTGATTGGCTGTTAGGTAGTTTTCACTCTGACCTCATCGTCAGAATGCAAACTGATTGGTCAAGAGGTCAGTAGGGGTCGTGGAGAACTCGACCGCCTCTCTAGCTATGACACCTTAAACCCCAAAAGACTACAAACCATGTCTATGTGGTACAAACGTGGTCTTTCCGTGGTCAGGGTGGTGTGGTTAAGTTGCGGGCAACTTAAGGGATGTGGCGGTTCAACCAAAGCATGCTGCTACGCCGTCCATCATCAGCCATTTCATTAGAGGCGTCCAATCAGTGATCTTCTGCTGGTTCGTGGGTGGGGCCTGGAGCGCTACAGTCCGCCCCTCCACATAACCAAACTCCTCCCCTTTTCATCTTCTATAGTTGTTCATACAACTTGCCATGAAGACATATGTCATACTGAAGATGGAGGGAAGGGTGGGGGTTGGGATGGGAGCGGTAGGACAACAGAAATCAGAAGTACGTCCTGCTGGTAAGACGGGCAGTTGTAGTCCTCCTGTTCAATGACAAAGCAATTACAATTACAACCACCAAGGAAACCATGATGCATGAGAGGAGGCATTATTTGAAATATCTGGAAAATGACACCATAAACCATGATACGCTGTCCAATTACCAACGATGCTACGCTCAAACAGCCATGAATGTCCATCAATGAAACAACTGCCCAATTCTGAACTAAGAGTGATGATTACAACATATACAAAATGATAACATTTTGTATGTACCCCCCCTGACAAATTATAAAATGGTAATTGTTTTATTCATCAATAGTCAAGAGAACAGCAATCTGGAAATGAAATATTTCAAGGTTTTATGTCATTAAACATTGACTTTCTCAAATCCATAGATTACATGTATGACGCATCCATATATCATAAAAGCATCCGTTCATCATATACACTACCATTCAAAAGTTTGGGGTCACTTAGAAATGTCCTTGTTTTCCATGAAAACATACATGAAATTAGTTTGAATAGGAAATATAGCAAAATGCATAGGAAATGTAGTCATTGATAAGGTCAGAAATAATGATTTGTAATTGAAATAATAATTGTGTCCTTCAAACTTTACTTTCGTCAAAGAATCCTCCATTTGCAGCAATTACAGCCTTGCAGACCTTTGGCATTCTAGTTGTCAATTTGTTGAGGTAATCTGAAGAGATTTCACCCCTTGCTTCCTGAAGCACCTCCCACAAGTTGGATTGGCTTGATGGGCACTTCTTACGTACCATACGGTCAAGCTGCTCCCACAACAGCTCAATAGGGTTGAGATCCGGTAACTGTGCTGGCCACTCCATTATAGACAGAATACCAGCTGACTGCTTCTTCCCTAAATAGTTATTGTATAGTTTGGAGCTGTGCTTTGGGTCATTGTCCTGTTGTAGGAGGAAATTGGCTCCAATCAAGCGCCGTCCACAGGGTATGGCATGGCGTTGCAAAATGGAGTGATAGCCTTCCTTCTTCAAGATCCCTTTTACCCTGTACAAATCTCCCACTTTACCACCACCAAAGCACCCCCAGACCATCACATTGCCTCCACCATGCTTGACAGATGGCATCAAGCACTCCTCCAGCATCTTTTCATTTGGTATGCGTCTCACAAATGTTCTTCTTTGTGATCCGAACACCTCAAACTTCGATTCGTCTGTCCATATCACTTTTTTCCAATCTTCCTCTGTTCAGTGTCTGTGTTATTTTGCCCATCTTAATATTTTATTTTTATTGGCCAGTCTGAGGTATGGCTTTTTCTTTGCAACTCTGCCTAGGTCAGCATCCCGGAGTCGCCTCTTCACTGTTGACGTTGAGACTGGTGTTTTGCGGGTACTATATAATGAAGCTGCCAGTTGAGGACCTGTGAGGCATCTGTTTCTCAAACTAGACACTCTAATGTATTTGTCCTCTTGCTCAGTTGTGCACCGGGGCCTCCCACTCCTCTTTCTATTCTGGTTAGAGCCAGTTTGCGCTGTTCTGTGAAGGGAGTAGTACACAACGTTGTACGAGATCTTCAGTTTCTTGGCAATTTCTCGCATGGAATAGCCTTCATTTCTCAGAACAAGAATAGACTGACGAGTTTCAGAAGAAAGTTATTTGTTTCTGGCCATTTTGAGCCTGTAATCGAACCCACAATTGCTGATGCTCCAGATACTCAACTGGTCTCAAGAAGGCCAGTTTTATTGCTTCTTTAATCAGCACAACAGTTTTCAGCTGTGCTAACATAATTGCAAAAAAATTGTTTTCTAATGATCAATTAGCCTTTTAAAATGATCAACTTGGATTAGCAAACACAACGTGCCATTGGAACACAGGACTGATGGTTGCTGATAATGGGCCTCGATATGCCTATGTAGATATTCCATTAAAAATCAGCCGTTTCCAGCTACAATAGCCATTTACAACATTAACAATGTCTACACTGTATTTCTGATCAATTTGATGTTATTTTAAATGGACAAAAAAATTGCCTTTATTTCGAAAACAAGGACATTTCTAAGTGACCCCAAACTTTTGAACGGTAGTATGTGTAGATTATAGAAATACAATCTTGAACCATTGATCGCTTGTCTGTAGTGTTTGTTTGCGGGCGTGCATACAAGTCTTTTTGTTTGCAGTGTAAGTGTGTTGATCTGTTTCCTGTCCCTCTCCTCTCAGGATGACTTCGATGTGGATGATGACATGACCATCAGAGAGGTGAGACCCTACTACACACTTTCTCTCCCTCTTTCTCCCTTTTCTCTCAGGATGTATCAGTGCTGTCTATGTCTATGCAACAGTGTATTGCTATGAAGAGCCTTATCAAAGCTGGAATCTCTATGGGTATCTATTATCTCTGCACCAGGGACCACAGCCAGACACTGTGTAGCCACATAAAAGAGGAAACCACCAAGGTTTAAAGTGGAGTTTGGATAGGGATTGAGATTAGGGTTGATGTTTGGATAGGGATTTAAATTAGCGTTGGGGTTTGCAAAGTGATTTGGTTGATATTAGGAATGATTGGATTTTAGATTAAAGCTGAAATTCTTGGTTGTAGGTCAATTTAAATAGTCTGAGATTTTTCCACTATCTATAATTATCTATAATTTCACATTTCCGTTTCAACTGCTACCATGCTTATTATGCATATCACTCTCATATTTGCTAAGCTATTAGCATTTAGATTTGAGGAAGCCAATATAGGTAACAATCACTGGAGTTTAATGTCTATTCCAAAAGGAATGATTTGTGACCGACTGGCTCAAATCGGTCTTATGTAGCAACATTTGAAATTTAGTTTTTTACATTGGATAAAAGTACAGACTCAGAGCTACAACATGGTATAACATACACTGCATTTTTGAGGAACAATGGGAAAGTAATTATGCTTTGAAAGTTGATAAACTTGTAAACTCACTTTTGAGAAAAAAGCCTTTGAATGTTTTGGTACCTACTAGAGAGCTCTCCTTTGTCTACATCCATTCAACATTGTTCACACCCTCTTAAGCCAGCCCCACAAATGTCTTTAAGGATTCACATGAGGTAATGTGCTAGATAGTGAGTAGTGTAGTAAAGATGAAGACTGAAAGTGGTCAAAGTAGTGGCCTACAATAAGGAAAACTTCCAGGTAAACAGAAAGTGTCCAGATAAAAATATTTTATAAATATTAGATGACGCTTACCCAGACACACTTGTCTAAATTGATGGGTCATATGAAAGAAATGCTATAACCCCCAGCCACATCTTGCTAAGTGGATGGGTCTCTACAGAAGGTGTAAACGGTACAGCCAAATAGTTAGCAATATCAGAAATAGATAGTGTCAATATAATTAAAATAATATACAGTATATACAAGAACAATATCAATAACGATATCTGTGATAGATGAGGTAGGTATATCCATACAATCAGGGGTAAAGTGGCTGAGCAGCAGGATAAAAAATAATAATAGTAGCAAGGTATGGCGTGTGTGTTAGGAGAGAGTCATTTGAATAGAGGCACTGCAGATAGTGCTGATGACTGGTCCGTCCGAACCACGCATGAACAAGGGAATCTATATTCGGGTGGCGTCCTGGTAATACTATTGCATTATCCTCTGGGTAGTTGTTGATGAAGTTAACCACTCGCTGCAAGTCCTCATGCTTCAGGTGTAACCTGTGCTTGCTTGGGCCAGCTCTCTTTTTGATGGGAGGCATTAGACAATTCTCCTTGTATGACTAGTGGAGGAGAGACAGGCATGTTCTATTGATGCTGAAAGACACATTTCAGATGCAAATATTTTAGCATTATTGTACAATAGATAGTCGTAATCACCGTCAGACACACCTGGCTACCTTGATGAGTGGTCAGCTAGCTATCTAACAGTAAGCTTTAACTTGGGGTCTTTTGTTTAGACATGTACAGTGGGGAAAAAAAGTATTTAGTCAGCCACCAATTGTGCAAGTTCTCCCACTTAAAAAGATGAGAGAGGCCTGTAATTTTCATCATAGGTACACGTCAACTATGACAGACAAAATGAGAATTTTTTTTCCAGAAAATCACATTGTAGGATTTTTTATGAATTTATTTGCAAATTATGGAGGAAAATAAGTATTTGGTCAATAACAAAAGTTTCTCAATACTTTGTTATATACCCTTTGTTGGCAATGACACAGGTCAAACGTTTTCTGTAAGTCTTCACAAGGTTTTCACACACTGTTGCTGGTATTTTGGCCCATTCCTCCATGCAGATCTCCTCTAGAACAGTGATGTTTTGGGGCTTTCAACTCCCTCCAAAGATTTTCTATGGGGTTGAGATCTGGAGACTGGCTAGGCCACTCCAGGACCTTGAAATGCTTCTTACGAAGCCACTCCTTCGTTGCCCAGGCGGTGTGTTTGGGATCATTGTCATGCTGAAAGACCCAGCCAAGTTTCATCTTCAATGCCCTTGCTGATGGAAGGAGGTTTTTCACTCAAAATCTCACGATACATGGCCCCATTCATTCTTTCCTTTACACGGATCAGTCGTCCTGGTCCCTTTGCTTAAAAACAGCCCCAAAGCATGATGTTTCCACCCCATGCTTCACAGTAGGTATGGTGTTCTTTGGATGCAACTCAGCATTATTTGTCCTCCAAACACGAAGAGTTGAGTTTTTACCAAAAAAGTTCTATTTTGGTTTCATCTGACCATATGACATTCTCCCAATCCTCTTCTGGATCATCCAAATGCACTCTAGCAAACTTCAGACGGGCCTGGACATGTACTGGCTTAAGCAGGGGGACACGTCTGGCACTGCAGGATTTGAGTCCTCTGGCGGCGTAGTGTGTTACTGATGGTAGGCTTTGTTACTTTGGTCCCAGCTCTCTGCAGGTCATTCACTAGGTCCCCCCGTGTGGTTCTGGGATTTTTGCTCACTGTTCTTGTGATCATTTTGACCCCACGGGGGTGAGATCTTGCGTGGAGCCCCAGATTGAGGGGAGATTATCAGTGGTCTTGTATGTCTTCCATTTCCTAATAATTGCTCCCACAGTTGATTTCTTCAAACCAAGCTGCTTACCTATTGCAGATTCAGTCTTCCCAGCCTGGTGCAGGTATACAATTTTGTTTCTGGTGTCCTTTGACAGCTCTTTGGTCTTGGCCATAGTGGAGTTTGGAGTATGACTATTTGAGGTTGTGGACAGGTGTCTTTTATACTGATAACAAGTTCAAACAGGTGCCATTAATACAGGTAACGAGTGGAGGACAGAGGAGCCTCTTAAATAATAAGTTACAGGTCTGTGAGAGCCAGAAATCTTGCTTGTTTGTAGGTGACCAAATAGTTATTTTCCACCATAATTTGCAAATAAATTCATAAAAAATCCTACAATGTGATTTTCTGGATTTTTTTTTCTCAATTTGTCTGTCATAGTTGACGTGTACCTATGATGAAAATTACAGGCCTCTCTCATCTTTTTAAGTGGGAGAACTTGCACAATTGGTGGCTGACTAAATACTTTTTTTCCCCACTGTAGCTAGCTAGCTAAACAATTAACCATAATCCCAATCCATGGAGTACTAGCAATACAAACCGATTGTCATAGCTAGCTAAAGTTAACCAAATAGGTTCAATGTTAGCTAGCTAACATTAGGCTATAACTAGCAATGTGAAATGGTATAGTATCTGAAACTGTAGCTAGACTCTTATCCGTATACATGGATGAACGCTTCACGGCAGATTGCAACCCCTTTCATTAAATAAGACGTCCTGTGTCGTTTCCATTTTGTCAAGTCACTCTGGTTCACACTGACCGTGTGCAATGCCATAAGATTCATCAGATCATCAGCCTTCTGTGTTCTCTTTTCCACTCCCTCTGCATTTGCAATCAAACGCCAGAATTCTATTCATCTCCTTATCATACCCTGCTTCTACCAGACATTCCACTGATTTAAAAACTCAGTCAACTTCTTCTGTGACAACAACACTGTTGGTCGCCGTTTCTTCCCCATCACTGTCATCAGAAGACTCTACAATGTCTTCTTCAATGAAAATGTTTTTACCTAAATCAGGGATTTCCTCATCGTCTGATTCATTTTCAGAGTCAGAGAGAGTCAGCATGGCACGATCGTCCCCCAGAAAGTAGTCCATCACAACTTTGTCGATAGCGCCTGATAAATTCAGGGCAGCAATGTTATTGAGCGCAATAGCAACATATTTGCAGTTCTCCATGGCTAATATTATATATTTCGAAAAAACTGCAGTACAAAGGAGTATCTAAGCATAATGAGCAGCTCATTTTATAGACACAAAATGCTACACTGCAGACCAATCTGAAACTCATCTCTCGGCATGTCCAGCCCACTCATTATCTCAGCCAATCATGGCTAGCGGGAAGGTTCCTGTCTATTTCTGTGGCTAAACGACTAGGCTCTTAATTCAACAACTTTATTCGTATTTACAGATGGCATACAAGTTTGTTATTAAGGCACATGAAAGTTCAAATGTTCCAGAAGGCATTTCTGCCAAAAAACACATTTTGATCAAAATAAATAAATAAAAAACATTCAAATGGCTCTCCTGTGAAGTCGTGACTTCTACGCCTAGTTTCCTGAAACGGGTAACATTTTGTCTTCTGAAATAAAAGCGCAAATTGACTTTTATCAACCCGTGATGTTGCACAACAATTGAAGTCAATAAGTCATTTTTTTTGTCAAAGTATGATATATTTGGGCTTGAAGTGACAAATCCAAAAAGCGCACTTCGTGCAAATCCTTGTGAATGCAGTGTCTTTTCCTATGATATGATGTACAAATTATTTTCAGCCTACGTTTCATTTCAGCGCTGGGTTTTATTTCAATGTTACCACCCACCAGCATGACATTGTTTATTAATCAGAAACAGCTGCAAAGTTATTCCTCTTTGTGACTGAGATGAGCAAAACAGCCTTGTGTCCACTTGGCCACCTGAGCCATGGAGCAAATTAAAATAGAGGGTGTGAACTTGTGTTTTTGCACCTCCCCCTTTTTTTTATTCAGAAAATTATCATAATTAATTGGATAATGTCAATTTTAATGACCTTTTAAGGAATTGAAGATAAAAGCCATAACCGTTCTTTCTCACCATGGATGTAAATATTCTATACGTCTAGTAGGGCTGTGACGTTCATGGAATTTTGGATGACGATAACTGGCCAGCCAAATGACTGCGGTCACCGTAATAACCGTTCGAATAGCATTTTTAAAAATGTGTATTATTATTTTCATTTTTTTACACACATTTTCTCCTTTCCTCCGCTCCTGACTGCATGTGCTGCCTTAGAAATAGAATGAAGAGAACAGGTGTCCCCATTCAAAAAAATACATTCCAGTGCATGAGCCACATCAGTTAACATAATTTGAATTAACATTTTACATATATTACCATGCAAATTATTGCATCACAATACCAGGTAGCCATTGCGAGTGCACCCATGACTTTACCTGTCAACTTGCCAGAGTTACAGGTTCCAAGCCTGTTCTATTAATCTATTTATATATGTGCTGCTGCTGAATTGTTGTCATTCAGTCAGCTGTTTGTTCTAAAAAATATATTAGTTGTATTTATTTATTTATTACAGTTATGACGGTTCCTTTATGTCCATGACAGTCTTCATCCATAACTAAACGGTAATTGTGCCAGCCCTACATCTGGGGGTTTGAGTACTTCCATAATGTTTCTCTCCACTCTCCTCTTCATCCTCCTTTTCCTTGGGTTTACAGATTGCAGAGTGGGAGGAGAACCAGCTTGACGAGCACGTGAATTTCGACAACTGCATGATCGACCCCGCCCCCATCCAACTGGTGGAGCACACCTCACTACATAAGGTCTGTCTGTCTGTCTGTCTATCTCTGTTATACTGCTCAGTACCCCCTTTTCACTAAATAGCTCCAGGATTGTTTTGTAAAATTAGTATTGTAGATGGATAGTCCAGTTTTAATGCTATTATTGCCACTGCAGTGCAAGCACACACATGTTTGTGTGTGACTTATGGACACTGGTGTTTGTTCTCTTGCGTCTAATGGATAAATCCCATTGCATTAAATATTTAAATAACAATAAGGTTGTTGTACAATAAGGTTGTACTCCTGAGTGGCGCAGTGGTCTAAGGCACTGCATCGCAGTGCTAACTGTGCCACTAGAGATCCTGGTTCGAATCCAGGCTCTGTCGCAGCCGGCCGCGACCGGGAGACTCATGGGCGGCGCACAAGTCGTCCAGGGTAGGGGAGGGAATGGCTGGCAGGGATGTAGCTCAGTTGATAGAGCATGGCGTTTGCAACGCCAGGGTTGTGGGTTCGATTCTCACGGGGGGCCAGTATAAAAAAAAAAAAAAAAAAGATGTATTCACTAACTGTAAGTCGCTCTGGATAAGAGCGTCTGCTAAATGACGTAAATGTTGTATTCCCTGTGATTTGGGTTTAGGCTCAAGCTGCTGTCTGTGTGGTTCACTTGAGGTTCTAGCAGCTTACAGTATCAGTAGGGTGTTGTACCTTTCACAATAATCTAGCTCAGTGGTGCTCAAACACCTGATTACACTAATCAAGGTGATTACTTTTGATTACTTCATTAGTTGAATGAGGAAGGAGCCTGCACCCCATGTAGCCTGTCAGTGACCACTGAGCTGACTGTTCTAATGCACTAACTGCTGTAGTTTAATAGCTGCTTTCAGATGTTTACTGTTTTGTGGTTCAAATGGGCCTCCATATGAATGTCAAAAGGGAATCCATGGTTCTAAGTGTTATAGATGTTGGTTCTAAGTCTTCTAAATATGGGTTCTAAGTGTATTGTTCTCTTGTCCCTAGACCCACACCATCTTCTCTCTGCTGGGGTTGGACCATGCCTATGTCACCAGCATTGGACGACTCATCGGAGTGGTGTCCCTCAAAGAGGTGAGTGACACAGATCACCTGGGGTTGACCACATCAACATGACACTGTCCCATCATCATCATCATCATCAATTACAGCATCACAACAGCCACCATTGTCATAGCTATCTCCATTATCATCGTCTTTCTCACTGTCACCATCATCAGCATAACTGTCATCACCATCACTCACACACACACACACCGTCAGCATTAATAAGCTCCATTCCTTCGGTGCCTTGTTATGTGACAGACAGCGAGACAAATGACTGGTTAATGTTCCTTGCAGTCTCTCTCTCTCTCTCTCTCTCTCTCTCTCTGTCTCTCTCTTCACAATCAAATCAGGCGGAGGCAGTCTGTCTTTGTCAGTTGGCTGTAACCTGGGGATTGTTGCTAAGCACAGTGTTGTTCCACTGGCTGACATTTTGGCCTCAACTTGCCTCTCCTCTTGTCTCCTCTCTTCGCCTCTCCTCTCCTCTTGTCTCTGTCACACAGCACTGCTGCATTCAGCTCTCCTTATGCATTCTAGTAACTGGGTACACGGGAGGGTGTGTATGTGTGCGTCTGTGTGTGTAAGTGAGAAACATGTGTCTGCCTAGAAACAGTTGTTTCCCAGACGTCTGTCATGGTTGGGGAAGGAGAGGGGTGGAATGTCTGATCAGGGTTATTGTTGGGGCCAATAAATGTTGAGTTCCAAAACCATAACATTTGGTCATCATCTTTACTTTATTACCATGGTAGCATAGCCACACTCCCTATATTATTACCTAGAAACACCATAGCAACCGCCCTGTAATATTGCCATGGTTAAACCTCACCATTCCGCTTTGGTCTACACTTGCCTAAGACTGTGACTGTCAATGGTTTATATATACCCTAGATGACTGACAGGGGGCGCTGTTTTGAAGCCACCATGCCTCCATCTTGGCACTCCCCCACCGTTGTAAAAAATATATTTGGGAAGCTATAGAAATGCCTTTATTAATGTATACTTTTTTTGGGCCATGTTTATTCTATTACAGAAACCTTAATGCATACTTTTACATTATATTATGTGAGCTAACTAAATCACCACTTTATTTTAAGAATGTGAAATGTCAGAATAATTACATTTACATTTTAGTCATTTAGCAGACGCTCTTATCCAGAGCGACTTACATGAGCAATTAGGGTTAAGTGCCTTGCTTAAGGGCACATCGACAGATTTTTCACCTAGTCGGCTCGGGGATTAGAACCAGCGACCTTTCGGTTACTGGCACAACGCTCTTACCCACTAAGCTACCTGCCACCCTATAATATTAGAGAGAATGATTTATTTCAGCTTTTATTTCTTTCATCACATTCCCAGTGGGTCAGAAGTTTACATACACTCAATTAATATTTGGTAGCATTGCCTTTAAATTGTTTAACTTGGGTAAAACGTTTCGGGTAGCCTGCCACAAGCTTCCCACAATAAGTTGGGTGAATTTTGGCCCATTCCTCCTGACAGAGCTGGTGTAACTGAGTCAGGTTTGTATGCCTCCTTGCTCACACACGCTTTTTCGGTCTGCCCACAAATGTTCTATAGGATTGAGGTCAGGGCTTTGTGATGGCCACTCCAATACCTTGACTTTGTTGTCCTTAAGCCATTTTGCCACAACTTTGGATGTATGCTTGGGGTCATTGTCCATTTGGAAGACCCATTTGCGACCAAGCTTTAACTTCCTGACTGATGTCTTGAGTTGCTTCAATATATCCACATAATTTCCCTTCCTCATGATGCCATCTATTTTGTGAAGTGCACCAGTCCCTCCTGCAGCAAAGCACCCCCACAGCATGATGCTGCCACCCCGTGCCTCACAGTTGGGATGGTGTTCCTTGGCTTGCATGTGGATTTCTTCTCTAGGACAGGAAATTACGTTTAAATAGTGGCGGCAACTTCCTGGGGGGGTCCTTTTAAAGAATTGAAGATAAAAGCCATAACCGTTCTTTCTCACCATGGATGTAAAGTCTATTTAAATATTCTATACGTCTAGTAGGGCTGTGACGATCATGGAATTTTGGATGACGATAACTGGCCAGCCAAATGACTGCGGTCACCGTAATAACCGTTCGAATAGCATTTTTAAAAATGTGTATTATTATTTTCATTTTTTTACACACATTTTCTCCTTTCCTCCGCTCCTGACTGCATGTGCTGCCTTAGAAATAGAATGAAGAGAACAGGTGTCCCCATTCAAGTCAATGACAGCATAATGGGTAATCATTGCTAGCGTGGGAGCAAAGCAGGAAGTAAAATATTTGCTAAAATATGTGCTGTGATTTGTTGATTCAGTATGTATGAAAATGTATGCGCTCACTATCATAAGTCGCTAAATGACTAAAATGTAATTGTAATTCAACTCCACTGACATTACAAAAAAATACATTCCAGTGCATGAGCCACATCAGTTAACATAATTTGAATTAACATTTTACATATATTACCATGCAAATTATTGCATCACAATACCAGGTAGCCATTGCGAGTGCACCCATGACTTTACCTGTCAACTTGCCAGAGTTACAGGTTCCAAGCCTGTTCTATTAATCTATTTATATATGTGCTGCTGCTGAATTGTTGTCATTCAGTCAGCTGTTTGTTCTAAAAAATATATTAGTTGTATTTATTTATTTATTACAGTTATGACGGTTCCTTTATGTCCATGACAGTCTTCATCCATAACTAAACGGTAATTGTGCCAGCCCTACATCTGGGGGTTTGAGTACTTCCATAATGTTTCTCTCCACTCTCCTCTTCATCCTCCTTTTCCTTGGTTTACAGATTGCAGAGTGGGAGGATAAACACCATAGCAACCGCCCTGTAATATTGCCATGGTTAAACCTCACCATTCCGCTTTGGTCTACACTTGCCTAAGACTGTGACTGTCAATGGTTTATATATACCCTAGATGACTGACAGGGTGCGTTGTTTTGAAGCCACCATGCCTCCATCTTGGCACTCCCCCACCGTTGTAAAAAATATATTTGGGAAGCTATAGAAATGCCTTTATTAATGTATACTTTTTTGGGGCCATGTTTATTCTATTACAGACACCTTAATGCATACTTTTACATTATATTATGTGAGCTAAACATACAAATTAAAAAATATATAAAAACATTTTCCTTAAAATAAAATTGTTTTAAGTACTGCCCCCACTAGGGTTGCAAAGGGAGGGTATATTACTGGAAACTTTAGAAGTTTACCAGTAAACTACCAGAATTTTGGTATCTTTCAAGGAATTTATGTGATCTAGTGTCTGTAACAGGTGTCTGTAATAATCTCTGGACCTTTGTGTGGCCTTATCACATTTAAATATATTATAATACAAAATTGAATGACAAAGCTGTAAAACATTATCCTAAATACAAACCTTCAACTTAGTGAATACCATTGGTGTTCAATATGAGGGTTTAAGCATGAAATATCCTTTATATATTTTTTAACACACTTTATTTATTTTACTATTTCAATATGTACAGTGTATTTGTTGTCAATGTTTTGGCGTGAAACTTGTGGTAGTTGTGAACACAGAAGAGTTGCAGAGTGAATTGAAAATAATGCCATTGTTGAGTCGATGCTTTTTACATTAATTAGGCTATTTTCTCTTGAACCATATGGTCTATCTACTAGAAACTCATGGAAAATATGGACACATATATAATATATGAATACTATATATGAATTAAAAAAATTAAGTTATTCAAGTATAAATTACCAAAGTTACGATAGATTCCCATAGGTTTTCTGTTAATTACCAAAATTCCTGAAGATTCCAGTAACTTTGGTAAATTACCGGTAGTTTTCCAACCCTAGTCCCCACTACAACAAAAAATACTTAAATACAGGAAGTCGGAAGTTTACATACACCTTAGCCAAATACATTTAAACTCTGTTTTTCACAATTCCTGACATTTAATCCTAGTACAAATTCCCTGTCTTAGGTCAGTTAGGATCACCACTTTATTTTAAGAATGTGAAATGTCAGAATAATAGTAGAGAGAATGATTTATTTCAGCTTTTATTTCTTTCATCACATTCCCAGTGGGTCAGAAGTTTACATACACTCAATTAATATTTGGTAGCATTGCCTTTAAATTGTTTAACTTGGGTAAAACGTTTTGGGTAGCCTTCCACAAGCTTCCCACAATAAGTTGGGTGAATTTTGGGCCATTCCTCCTGACAGAGCTGGTGTAACTGAGTCAGGTTTGTATGCCTCCTTACTCACACACGCTTTTTCAGTTCTGCCCACACATTTTCTATAGGATTGAGGTCAGGGCTTTGTGATGGCCACTCCAATACCTTGACTTTGTTGTCCTTAAGCCATTTTGCCACAACTTTGGATGTATGCTTGGGGTCATTGTCCATTTGGAAGACCCATTTGCGACCAAGCTTTAACTTCCTGACTGATGTCTTGAGTTGCTTCAATATATCCACATAATTTTCCTTCCTCATGATGCCATCTAGTTTGTGAAGTGCACCAGTCCCTCCTGCAGCAAAGCACCCCCACAGCATGATGCTGCCACCCCCGTGCCTCATGGTTGGGATGGTGTTCCTTGGCTTGCAAGTACCCCCTTTTCCTCCAAACATAACAATGGTCATTATGGCCAAACAGTTCTATTTTTGTTTCATCAGACCAGAGGACATTTCTCCAAAAAGTACGATCTTTGTCCCCATGTGCAGTTGCAAACCGTAGTCTGGCTTTTTTATGGCGGTTTTGGAGCAGTGGCTTCTTCCTTGCCGAGCGGCCTTTCAGGTTATGTCGATATAGGACTCGTTTTACTGTGGATATAGGTACTTTTGTACCTGTTTCCTCCAGCATCTTCACAAGGTCCTTTGCTGTTGTTCTGGGATTGATTTGCACTTTTCACACCAAAGTACGTTCATCTCTAGGAGACAGAACACGTCTCCTTCCTGAGCGGTATGACGGCTGCATGGTCCCATGGTGTTTATACTTGCATACTATTGTTTGTACAGATGAATGTGGTACATTCAGGCGTTTGGAAATTGCTCCCAAGTATGAACCAGACTTGTGGAGGTCTACCATTTTTTTTCTGAGGTCTTGGCTGATTTCTTTTGATTTTCCCATGATGTCAAGCAAATAGGCACTGAGTTTGAAGGTAGGCCTTGAAATATATCCACAGGTACACCTCCAATTGACTCAAATGATGTCAATTAGCCTATCAGAAGCTTCTAAAGCCATGACATCATTTTCTGGAATTTTCCAAGATGTTTAAAGGCACAGTCAACTTAGTGTATGTACACTTCTGACCCACTGGAATTGTGATACAGTGAAATAATCTGTCTGTAAACAATTGTTGGAAAAATTACTTGTGTCATGCACAAAGTAGATGTCCTAACCGACTTACCAAAACTATAGTTTGTTAGCAAGAAATTTGTGGAGTGGTTGAAAAACAAGTTTTAATGATTCCAACCTAAGTGTATGTAAACTTCCAACTTCAACTGTACATGTAATTTGGTCCTTTATTTGAAATACTGTAGAATTCAATTCATTCCTATGGAGGACTTCTTCTTCTGGGGAGTGACAATATGGCCGACAGGTGGCTTCAAAGCCTTTCATTGGTCAATACAAAGCATCAGCAATCCAGGGTTTACATACATCATTGTTCACTGTACAGATTGATCTGTCCTCTCTGATTCCGAGCCTAATTTATACTAAATCCCAAATTGACTGGGACTCAATAACTGTGACCCGTAGTCCCTAAATGTCAAAGTGTACAGGCTAGGGGTTGGGTTTGGATTGGGCAAGTCTCTTGACCGTTGTTCACTCACTATTTGTTTGTTATTATCTCTGTAGCTGCAGACGGCCGTCGAGGGCTCTGTGGCGGTGAGGGGGGTGAATGTGCGCCCCCCTCTGGCCAGTTTCCAGGACAGCGGCACCAGTGGCACCATTAGAAACAACGAGAACGAAGCCAGAGATCTCCACAAGCTGTGGAACCGCCGAAAGTCCATGTCCGTCCCCCGGGAGCACCGGGCCTCCGACTCTGACGAGAAGTCCAAGTGAGGTGGACGGGGATAGGTTGACGGGGATGGGGACAGGTGGACGGGGACGGGGACGGGAACGGGGATGGGGACAGGTGCATGGGGATGGGGACAGTTGTGTTGGTGAGGAGATTGGAGAAGTAGGAGGAGCGTAGACCCCTGCCACCTCAAAGCCGTAACCGATGCTGCAACCTCATGGCTTGGATCAATATTTAATTTTGGAATATAGAGTTCTCTCCTCTTCTTCCTCTCCTAATCTTCCTCTCCATCCCTCTCTCCTTTACCCCTCCTCCCGGTTGGCCTTTGGGCCCTACACTTACTCAACTCTTAAGGAGGAAGGATGAACTCACCCTGCTCTCACCCCAACCAGAACAGAAGAGATCAAGGTGTTAGGGAGGGGAGAGGAGAGATGGGTTAAGGTGTCACTGCGTAACAAAGGTGGTCAGAACAAAATGTATAGAATGTGCATGGTTTGACTATAAAAGGAATTGCAAATTCCTTTTATAGTCAAAAGGAATTTAAAATGTTGCAGACTTGGCTATTGGTCTGAGTTTGAGAGGAAATGTTCAAAGTTTGTTTGTATTTTGTGGCCCTGTAAACGTCTTCACCACTCTCTCTCTATTTCTCAGTCCTCTCTTTCTCAGTCCTCTCTCTCTCTTTCTCAGTCCTCTCT
Organism: Coregonus clupeaformis; assembly: GCF_020615455.1. Taxonomy (NCBI): domain Eukaryota; kingdom Metazoa; phylum Chordata; class Actinopteri; order Salmoniformes; family Salmonidae; genus Coregonus; species Coregonus clupeaformis. The sequence continues at coordinate 20,827,264 of NC_059197.1, read as the reverse complement.
CTATTTCTCAGTCCTCTCTCTCTTTCTCAGTCCTCTCTCTCTTTCCCTGTTCTTTTTTTTGTGAGTGAGTCTGGGTGAGAGAATAGTCTACTCTATGCAAACAGATGTATGTAGGTATTCTGTAGAGTGGTGAAAGCATGCTTGAACACACATGCTGTGAACTCCTTTAAAGGTGCTACACATATAATTTTTTACCAGCATTACGCACCCCCCCATTCCATATCACCGCAGCTGTAAAATTAATATTTTGTTTGTTATTGAAAATATATTTCACAGAGATTTAGATGGTACAATGATTCCCTACACTATTCAGTCCTTGATTTCACATAAATTGAGTGAACAATGTAGAATTTTTGTGACCAGGAAATTACAGAGTGATTTCTACATTGGCCACTTGACCCAATTTTCAATAGATAACACAGCCACAAAGTCAAAACAGCTTTCCCATTTTTTTAAAGATGCCATCCCGGCAAGAGAAATCAATGGGTGAATACACAGCCAATCACAACACTTGTAGGTATGTAATACTGTACAACACTATCATTACACTATTACTGCAGATTCCCATTCAAGGTCTCAAACACACACACACAAGTTTGTGACAATAGAGTTTTCTCTAAATATAGCTCTTTATAACCTCGAAGAGAGGAAGAAGGAGAGGGGGAAGAGGGAGAGTGAATGGAAGGCTGAAAGATGACAATATGAAAGCGTTTTCTGTTATCAAATCTGCTGCTTTACGGTGCTTTTTTTTCTCAACAGAACCCAGGGTAGCTTTCTGTTTGGCCAACTTCACATCCCCACTTGTATATGTCCACTGTCCAGTAACACCGGTGATCAGAGTAAGCCCTAAAACCGAGTGTCAGCTCACAATGTCTGCTCTATATTAGGACTTTTATTTAGTTTGTACGAGCTGTCAATCATCATTGTGACTTTTATTTTGACAGCAGGTTTTTTGCCTTCTTTGTTTTACGCGCAAAGGTTTTATGGGAAACGGGCGCGAGAGAAAGAAGGAAAATACCTTTTGTTAAGGTTGTTCAAGCGTCAAACTTACCACCTAGCTGGAAAGAAAACAACGTATTGGTCTTGTTTCAGAAATCTTTCTAATTATTTTGAACGTGTACTGAACGGATATTTGTATTGTAATTGATGTTCTGAAGTCTGCTAGCAATATGACGTTATTAGCTGTAGCCTAGTTCCACTGTTTGTGCTGGCTAATATTAGTTCATCTTGCGCCACATTTAGCAAGCTGTTAGCATGTAATCAACACTTTGGGTAGAAATTCTCATGCATATTGATGCATTTGATGTATGAAGCACGCTAATGTAAAGTTGTGTAGAAGTGTATTGTTTGTGGACTTTATTGTTCATATTGTAAGAGCATTTTTGGTTTGTTTCTCCATCTGATACCGCATTAAACTTTAATGAACCATCAGTTTGAGAGTTGACCATTCATTCAGCTGGGGATGCTAGAATTATGATGATGGCTATTTGTTAAATATGTTATTTTTATTGTCGCTTATTTTGTGTATTTTCTCATTGAAACTATTTTGATCTAGGTTTGATTGGTATTATTTATTAATCCAATGAGCTTTAATCATGGATTATTTTGGGAAAGGGGGTGGGGCTTTTTGGGGAATGTGTGGATTGAAAACTTTGCTATAGGTTTGCAGATTTAATATATTTAACATACCATTGCTGTAATATGATCATTAATTTTAAATCTAACTGATCGTCATTGCTATCTATCGAGGTGCTCTTCCTGAAACTCCTTTTTAGTTTTTGTTGCGTATTGCACTTCCATGTCTGATTGTCTGATTGTTATAAAAAGGTCCAATGCTCAATGTTTTCCCAGCCTTGCAGCATGTACCCAACTTCTCTGTTTATATATGCAATTTGTATAATGCAAGTACCACTATAACGTTAGCAGAATGAGACCCACTACCTGAAGTAAGAGGAACATTTAAGGAACATTTAAAGAATGTTTAAAGGACACATGGGCGTTCTAATGCTCTGTGATCCATATAACGTCGTCATTTCACAAGTGCTACGTCATCTCAGGCCCCTGCATGGTAACGCTTAGGATAGGTTTTCTCTGAAAATGAATGTGATACGTTTATGGGATAGAAATGACTGCCTATGTCTGCATTTGTTCACGCACTCAGACACACACACCCAGCACCACCCCAACATCAACATATGTGAAAATTATGAGTTTCTATGTTTTGTAGTACAAAAACTTAAAGTGTTACATGTAACTACAAGTTGCCACTACCAACAGCCTACCCGACCGCTCGGAGGCGTCCGCATGGTCCTAAAGCACACCTTTCTCGTTTGTATCACATTCCAATGATAGAACTGGGGGGGACAAAAATTCAATTTCAGAATGTTCCCCCCCGTCCCCAGTGAAAGTTGTGCCCTTGTAAATAACCATTGCTGGCACTAGATTATTGCCAGCTGATGTCTCCTTAAACCATCAATACGCTCTAAATTCACCAGAACACAGCTGATCTCAGTTGCAACCATTTTGCTCACCTCATTACCGCTCTCTAAAATATGATGTCAGTGTTACCTTAGTCCAGTTTGCAAACAAAGTCTTTCAATATATGTTCACCCTCTGGTTGGAATTATCGTCGTAACAATTCAGTCCTTTTTAAACAGACAAAGCGTGATTTACAGTATCTATTTGACAAGCATTCCGTACAATTGAAAAAGTATCTCCTCATTCACCACAGCAAATCTACTGTGGCAATTTACCCGAGACTTCGTATGAATGGAAACTAATGTTGGTGTAGCTTACTGTTATTGTTTTATGTGTTTCCAATTTATGTTATCCATTAACATATAGTGAAGCGTTTCCACTGCTCCAGAGTCCAATGGCGGCGAGCTTTACACCACTCCAGCCGACGCTTGGCATCTTAGGCTTGTGTGCGGCTGCTCGGCCATGGAAATCAATTTCATGAAGCTCCCGACAAACAGTTATTGTGCTGACGTTGCTTCCAGAAGCAGTTTGTAACTCGGTAGTGAGTGTTGCAACCGAGGTCAGACGATTTTCACGTGCTATGCACTTCAGCACTCAGCGGTGCCGTTCTGTGAGCTTGTGTGGCCTACCACTTCGCGGCTGAGCCGTTGTTGCTCCTAGACGTTTCTACTTCACAATAACAGCACTTACAGTTGACCGGCGCAGCTCTAGCAGGGCAGATATTTGAAGAACTGACTTGTTGGAAAGGTGGCATCCTATGACGGTGCCACATTGAAAGTCACTGAGCTTTTTAGTATGGGCCATTCTACTGTCAATGTTTGTCTATGGAGATTGCATGTGTGCTCGATTTTATACACCTGTTAGCAACGGGTGTTGCTGAAATAGCCGAATCCACTAATTTGAAGGGGTGTCCACATACTTTTTGCCATGTAGTGTATGTGAAAGGGTAGTCACCGGTAGAATAGGCTGCCATGTAGAGGATAGGGGCCTCCTTGGAGCCAGGCTGGTTCCACCAGGCTGGTTCCCAGAGAAACAGATCCAAGACTGACAATATTTTAAGGCTATCAGAGGACATCCTGAGAAATTTCAAAAAGACAGAAAAAACTCCTGCTGTTTTCTTCGACATAGAGAAAGCATTCAACAAAACGTGGCATAACGGACTACGCTACAGACTAGCCGACAATAACCTCCAACTCCCACATTCAGTCAGAAATATCATCTCAAGCTTCCTCCATAACCGCCAAATAAAAGTTAAGGTGTCTACAGCCATCTCTCTACCATTCAGCCCAGAAGCTGGAGTCCCCCAAGGTGCAGTCCTCAGCCCACTCCTATTCATCATCTGTATCTCAGACGTTTACATTTACATTTTAGTAATTTAGCAGACGGTCTTATCCAGAGCGACTTACAGTTAGTGAGTGCATACATTTTCCATACTGGCCCCCTGTGGGAATCGAACCCACAACCCTGGTGTTGCAAGTGCCATGCGTTGGACAAGTAGCACAATCTGCTGATGACCTATGCTATTGGACCAGCTCCAAGTGCCCACAGCTAGCCTCAAAGAAACTAACAAAGTGCATATACAAAATAGAACAGTGCTCAAACAAGTGGCAAGTAAAACTAAACCCCCAAAAGACACAGTGCCTCCTACTTAGCAAAAACGCAAACCTAAAACTAAAGAATCCCGTAACCCTAGAAGCGTACAACGAAACTATAAAAATTGAAAAAATAAGTTCCTGGGGGTAACATTTCAAAGAAACATGCTGTGGACCACCCATATTGGGAACATTGAGAGAGAAGGACAGAAGAGGATCAATAATTTGAAATCACTTTGTGGAAAGAAACACGGAGCAGCACCTGAAATTATTTTTTAAATTTGACATCAGATCAATCCTTGACTATGCACTGGATTACAGCCAATAAAACTGGCATACACATTACCCCGCTTCATCAACACAATACATTCAGCACATATCTGGAGTCAAGACCATCACAGAAAGACAGCGAAAAATAGGACAGAATTACCTGAACAGAGCAATCCACAACACATTACTCAAGAAAACCGTAGAAGAAGGACAATGGGCTACAGAAACACCGCTGTCAATCATGCGCCAGATGTCAAAGCCAGACTGATACAAACACACCTCAGTTATGAAAACAACAACCACAATTAACATGTAACCTACCTCTAAACTCCTTTCCTATTTTAACTACTTTCCCACTAACTACCTTTAACTACTTTCATTCACACTCTTCTAACGTGCTATTACTGTCATAATTTTCTAAAATAATAATAATCCTTATTTTTCCTTCTGTTTTTGTTGTGTTTACTATAGGTACCACACAAACAGGCAGTCAAGCGATTTCATGTTCTTTTTAGCTCCTGAGTTACATGCAGCTATTTACTCTCGCCACGATATCAGCATATATGGCATAACTATGGCACCGGCGATGCAAAACGAACCCGCCCATAGTCAGACTGAGCCCTGACAGACTCTTTTCACAGGTCCTGATACACGATCAGCTGCCTAGAACATTTGACTGCCTAGAGGTGGAAAGCAGCAAGACAGTAGCTAGGTTTCCATCCAACTGGTGACAGATTTTCATGCAAATATTCTAAAACAATACCACCAGAGATGTGTTTCCATAAAATTGACTTGTTGCAGATAGAAGGCTGTGCGTGATGATGTAGTGCTGACTTCGGTTGTCAGTTGACTGGTGTTTCCTCCGACACATTGGTGCAGCTGGCTTCCGGGTTAAGCGGGCGGGTGTTAAGAAGCGCAGTTTGGCGCCTCTCCCGAGCCCGTTGGGGAGTTGCAGCGATGAGACAAGATCGTAATTGGAGAGAAAAAAGGGGGTAAAAAACTATAGAAATACCTTATTTACATAAGTATTCAGACCCTTTGCTGTGAGACTCAAAATGGAGCTCAGGTGCATCCTGTTTCCATTGATCATCCTGGAGATGTTTCTACAACTTGTTTGGAATCCACCTGTGGTAAATTCTATTGATTGGACATGATTTGGAAAGGCACACTCCTGTCTATATAAGGTGTTGACAGTGCATGTCCAAGCAAAAAAGAAAACAAGCCATGAGGTCGAAGGAATTGTCCGTAGAGCTCCGAGACAGGATTGTGTCGAGGCACAGATCTGGGGAAGGTTACCAAAACATTTCTGCAGCATTGAAGGTCCCCAAGAACACAGTGGCCTCCATCAATCTTAAATTGAAGAAGTTTGGAACCACCAAGACTCTTCCTAGAGCTGGCCGCCCGGCCAAACTGAGCAATCAGGGGAGAAGGGCCTTGGTCAGGGAGGTGACCAAGAACCTGATGGTCACTATGACAGAGCTCCAGATTGCCTCTGTGGAGATGGGAGAACCTTCTCTGCAACACTCCACCAATCAGGCCAGACGGAAGCCACTCATCAGTAAAAGGCAGATGACAGCCAAAAGGCACTTAAAGGTCTCTCAGACCATGAGAAACAAGATTCTCTGGTCTGATGAAAGCAAGATTGAAGTATTTGGCCTGAATGCCAATTGTCACATCTGGAGGAAACCTGGCACTATCCCTACGGTGAAGCATGGTTGTGGCAGCATCATGCTGTGGGGATGTTTTACAGCGGTAGGGACTCGGGGACTGGCCAGGGTCGAGGGAAAGATGAAGGACCTCAGACTGGGGTGAAGATTCACCTTCCAACAGGACAATGACCCTAAGTACACAGCCAAGACAACACAGGAGTTGATTCGGGACAGGTCTCTGAATGTCCTTGAGTGGTTCAGCCAGAGCCCGGACTTGAACCCGATTGAACATCTCTGGAGAGACCTGAAAATAGCTGTGCATGGACGCTCCCCATCCAACCTGACGGAGCTTGAGAGGATCTGCAGAGAACAATGGGAAAAACTCCCCAAATACAGGTGTGCCAAGCTTGTAGCATCATACCCAAGAAGACTCAAGGCTGTAATCGCTGCCAAAGGTGCTTCAACAAAGTACTGAGTAAAGGGTCTGAATACTTATGTAAATGTGATATTTCAGTTTTTATTTGCAATAAATTAGCAAAAATATCTAAAAACTTGTTGACTGAATTCTAAGTCATTTCAGTGTATTCTCACAGAGTAAACACAGTAGAGGGGCTGTAATTGTGGATAAACACCTACATGTCTGAGGGAATCCACCTGTTAAACTAAACTAATTAGACTAGCCACTGAGCCTCTCCTATCCCAGAGACAGGCTGGTAGAATACCACACAAACAGACCTGTAGGCTTTGAGAAAACGTTATGTTACAGTGCCATAGAGAGCACCAGAGCAATGATCCAGTCCTCACCTTTTGGGGATGTTGTGAGCCTCGTTGGAGAACCTCATCAGTTGTCCCTGGAACTCTATTCCAATGTTGAAGGCCAACAGAAAGTCCTGCCTGCTAGGCTTTCTGTTATTGGGAAGCATGTTGCTGACTGCCAGTAGGGCGGGAAGGACCGCCCCCGACGGGTGAGTGGCAGGGTCCCAGGCACACAATAGACACAGTTAGGCCAGAGACAACAGACATACAACAGATACGGTTATCTTGGACAACAGACAGACAATGGAGACAGACAACGGAAAGACCACAGTTATTAGCAGACTCATTGCTTTAATGATTCAAATGTTATTTTCATTACAAAACCAAGGAAGACAGTAGGTGTACACAGTTGGTTTACCACGAGACAGTAAATAGTGACAAATACTGACAATTATATGTCTGTTGCTGGATGGTTTTATGGGATGCTGGCTACTCTGTCTTTATGACCTGTCTCTCTGTCTGTCTCTGTCTCTCTGTCTGTCTCTATCTGTATCTTTGTCTGTCTGTCTTTCTGTCTCTCTCTGCCTGTCTCTATCTGTATCTTTGTCTGTCTGTCTCTCTGCCTGTCTCTATCTGTATCTTTGTCTGTCTGTCTTTCTGTCTGTGATAATAGCCCCTAGTGTCCACATATATCTCTCTGTTCTTTGCCTCTCCCTCTCTGTAAACAATAACATACTAACCCTAGCCAGCGATGATCTATTGTAATTGTATTTATTAGGGATCTCCATTAGTTCCTGCCAAGGCAGCAGCTACATTTCCTGGGGTCCAAACACATTAAGGTACTTACATTACATATAAAACATAAGATAAAACAGTACATCATATAACATTATTACACCACTACATATCTACAATACAAAATGTATAATACCACCATACAACAATAATATAATGTACGTGTGTAGTGTAATAACTGTAGCAGTCGTTGTGTGGCTGAGTGGTGGTGGTGGTCAGTGTTTCCCTCATGGCTAATGTTCTATTGTATGTACAGTGAGGGAAAAAATGTATTTGATCCCCTGCTGATTTTGTACGTTTGCTCACTGACAAAGACATGATCAATCTATAATTTTTAATGGTAGGTTTATTTGAACAGTGAGAGACAGAATAACAACAAAAAAATCCAGAAAAACGCATGTCAAAAATGTTATTAATTGATTTGCATTTTAATGAGGGAAATCATTATTTGACCCCTCTGCAAAACATGACTTAGTACTTGGTGGCAAAACCCTTGTTGGCAATCACAGAGGTCAGACGTTTCTTGTAGTTGGCCACCAGGTTTGCACACATCTCAGGAGGGATTTTGTCCCACTCCTCTTTGCAGATCTTCTCCAAGTCATTAAGGTTTCGAGGCTGACGTCTGGCAACTCGAACCTTCAGCTCCCTCCACAGATTTTCTATGGGATTAAGGTCTGGAGACTGGCTACGCCACTCCAGGACCTTAATGTGCTTCTTCTTGAGCCACTCCTTTGTTGCCTTGGCCGTGTGTTTTGGGTCATTGTCATGCTGGAATACCCATCCACGACCCATTTTATATGCCCTGGCTGAGGGAAGGAGGTTCTCACCCAAGATTTGACGGTACATGGCCCCGTCCATCGTCCCTTTGATGCGGTGAAGTTGTCCTGTCCCCTTAGCAGAAAAACACCCCCAAAGCATAATGTTTCCACCTCCATGTTTGACGGTGGTGTTCTTGGGGTCATAGGCAGCATTCCTCCTCCTCCAAACACGGCGGGTTGAGTTGAGGGCAAAGAGCTCAATTTTGGTCTCATCTGACCACAACACTTTCACCCAGTTCTCCTCTGAATCATTCAGATGTTCATTGGCAAACTTCAGACAGGCCTGTATATGTGCTTTCTTGAGCAGGGGGACCTTGCGGGCGCTGCAGGATTTCAGTCCTTCATAGCGTAGTGTGTTACCAATTGTTTTCTTGGTGACTATGGTCCCAGCTGCCTTGAGATCATTGACAAGGTCCTCCCGTGTAGTTCTGGGCTGATTCCTCACCGTTCTCATGATCATTGCAACTCCACGAGGTAAGATCTTGCATGGAGCCCCAGGCCGAGGGACACTGACAGTTATTTTGTGTTTCTTCCATTTGCGAATAATCGCACCAACTGTTGTCACCTTCTCACCAAGCTGCTTGGCGATGGTCTTGTAGCCCATTCCAGCCTTGTGTAGGTCTACAATCTTGTCCCTGACATCCTTGGAGAGCTCTTTGGTCTTGGCCATGGTGGAGAGTTTGTAATCTGATTGATTGATTGCTTCTGTGGACAGGTGTCTTTTATACAGGTAACAAGCTGAGATTAGGAGCACTCCCTTTAAGAGTGTGCTCCTAATCTCAGCTCGTTACCTGTATAAAAGACACCTGGGAGCCAGAAATCTTTCTGATTGAGAGGGGGTCAAATACTTATTTCCCTCATTAAAATGCAAATCAATTTATAACATTTTTGACATGGGTTTTTCTGGTTTTTTTTGTTGTTATTCTGTCTCTCACTGTTCAAATAACCCTACCATTAAAATTATAGACTGACCATTTCTTTGTCAGTGGGCAAACGTACAAAATCAGCAGGGGATCAAATACTTTTTTCCTTCACTGTATATCTACTGTCTCTCTGCTACTGTGTCAATGCTCTTCTACCTTATATATATCTACACTCATGTCTATGCAGATATACTGTAGATGTATCTACTCACAGCCACTCTTTTGATGAAGGCAGCGAGGGTTTGGGAGAGTCTGGTTCCTCTGCGTCCGTACACAGAACTGATGTCATCCGGAGCGTACATGTGCTGCAGGACAGATGATTGACAGTAGGGGGCGATAGAGAGACAGAACAGACAGACAACATAACTGTTAAAACGACCTGTTTTTCTCCTCTTCCTAACAACACTGTGTCCATATCACACTGTGTTTCCACATGGCTACACAGGAACTGTCACCATGGGGACTGTGAGTGACCAATCTTTACAGAGTACACTCTATTCCTCCATTCCTGTCCTGACTATTTATGGGATGACAGAGTGTCTGCCTCTAACAGTCATGTAGTCTGTCAACTGTCTCTGTCTAACCTTAACCCTGGCTCCATTTACTGTGTGTTGTCTGCAGGCTGTCTCTGCCTCTTACAGACTGTTACAGCACTGGACTGGACTCCTAGAGCTGTCAGTCGGGGAAAAACCCTTGCCTCGTCTCCTTGTGTCCTCTCCTTCATCTGCACTGATCTGCCAACTTGGTAGATTGACATCACTACAAGATATCTGCTTTCAGATCAGTAAGGTGTAGGATGAAGGATGAAGGGTGAAGGATGAAGGATGAAGGGTGAAGAGAAGGATACGAGGAGAAAAGGAAGCTGAATGGTGCTGGTTCAAGTCCCGGGAAACCCAAAAATGCGAATGGAACGGAACTAACAGCTGAAAAGCTGCTGGTCTCTGAGCCCATATACCATCCCCTGCTGTTGGGCCCTTGAGCAAGGCACTTAACCCCCCACAATTGATCTCCATCCAGCGGCGCTCTGTGCTGCTGACCCTGTGCCTCTCAACATGTGTGCGTGTGTATATCTAGGGGTGTTGGGAAAGGCACTGTCCAAAACTGTCCATCACACTGTCCTCTGAGGCTGGACACTCTATCACTGGAGGGAAGGAGGAGAGGAGGGAATGGGAAGGAGGAGAGGAGAGGAGGAGGGGAGGAAAGGAGGAGGAGGGGAAGGAGGAGAGGAGGAGGCAGAGGGAGGGTGAGGGGGGAGAGCTGGAAAGGGGCAGGAAGAGAGGGTGGAGAGGAGGAGGAGGAAGGAGACGAGGTGTTGAAGAGGATGAGGAGCGGGGAGAAGAAGGGAGACGAGGACCGGAGGAGACAGGAATGTTTAAAACCTCCCCAGTATGTTCTTAGCTCAGTTTACTCACGTCTGAACTGAGACGGAGAACCAGAGGAGAGGTAGAGAACCAACACAGACAGCCTATGTCAATGTAGATTTATGTACAGTATACTGTAGACCTCACCAAGACAGCTTGTATGAACAGAACAGACAGCAGTATGTCTGTAACACGGTCCTGAGGGACAGATAGAGAGAAAGAATGAAAACAGAAAACAGAAAAACCATGAAACTTTATTTATCATACTGTACTTCCTCTTCAGTTTTAGACTTACCAGAATTCCTTATCACATGGGGCAACTTTATAGCAGGCTCAACTTGCCAGACTGCTCAGTTCACTTGCCCAGGCAATAGGGCAACCCTTACAGTCCCTGCTTCAACTAGGTTCCAGAGTTTTACCTAGTTACAGTGAGGGAAAAAAGTATTTGATCCCCTGCTGATTTTGTACGTTTGCCCACTGACAAAGAAATGGTCAGTCTATAATTTTAATGGTAGGTTTATTTGAACAGTAAGAGACAGAATAACAAGGTTTATTTGAACAGTAAGAGACAGAATAACAACAAAAAAATCCAGAAAAACGCATGTCAAAAACGTTATAAATTGATTTTTCATTTAAATGAGGGAAATAAGTATTTGACCCCCTCTCAATCAGAAAGATTTCTGGCTCCCAGGTGTCTTTTATACAGGTAACGAACTGAGATTAGGAGCACACTCTTAAAGGGAGTGCTCCTAATCTCAGTTTGTTAACTGTATAAAAGACACCTGTCCACAGAAGAAATCAATCAATCAGATTCCAAACTCTCCACCATGGCCAAGACCAAAGAGCTCTCCAATGATGTGTGATGTCACGAGAGGCTGTGTCCTGGAGGGATGTTACATCCCCCTGAGGTGGCTGCAAACCCAGACAGCTATGGCTCCATCTGCTGGTATGGTCGGGAACTCCACCCCTCTATGGCCAATCTTCCCACGCAGCTGAAACAAATGAGGAGCTGATGAGCTGAAGGTTTGGGAAGGGAAGAGACACAGTCTCCAGGCTGGGCTCTCTGGAGGACAAGAGTGCTGCACGTCCACTTCCATGAGGAATATAAGGATTTGGAGATACTTACCTTTGGGAAATACTCACCTTTGGATATAGGCACCTGTGGAAATACGTGAGAGACATTTGGAAGGACTTTTTGCTGGGTTGGCCACTAGCTGCAACGTGGACTACAGTAAGGCTGGGGAAAAGTTATCTGAGCGAGTGAGAATTATGATTTTGGATGTGGAAGAGACATCCCTGAACTGTTAACCCTTAAAGAGCCACAAGAGAACAGAATTTTGTTATATTTTCGTTAATTTCCCAAGACCTATAATAAAATCCTTGTTTTGTTTGAACCTTGTCTCCTTGCACTACTTGAGCAATCCCGCTGAAAGCTGTGTAGCCTCTCGGGACGTCACAGATGGTGGAGAATACGGGCACGCTCAAGCGTTAATAGTGCATGTCAGAGGAGGATACCGAAGGTTTGATCACCCAGTTTTCCAAGTTGGCCGTAGGCTCCCCGCACGACTGAAATGGAGGACATATTGAAAGCCCTTGTTGCTGGCCAGCAAGCCCAGATGCAAGCAAACGTGGCTCTCTTGGAGGAGCAAAAGAAAGCCAACCTTCTGAAGGCAGAGGAATTGCAGTTGCAGAGACAGAGGGTGGTCCAAAATACCCGCCCAATAAAGGCAAGTGACTTTATATCTAAGATGGGAGCTACCGATGACATTGAGGCATACCTGCATGCATTTGAGGCCACGGCCACTAGGGAAGCCTGGCCCAAGCAACAGTGGGTTGGTCTGTTAGCCCCCTTTCTAACCGGGGAATCGCTGAATGCTGTCCGGGACCTGGGGCCCTGACCCGGTTACTGACTATGATGCCCTGAAGTCTGAGATCCTCAGCAGATATGGACTCACAAAGTTTGGTATGGCCCAGCGCTTTCACAGCTGGACCTTCCAACCAGACCAACCTCCTCGGGCGCAGATGCATGAACTTGTCCGAATCGCAAGGAAATGGCTGGATCCGCAGAGGAATACAGCAGCGGCGGTGGTGGAGGCCGTTGTGGTGGATCGTTACCTACGCGCCCTGCCTTATGAGGCAAAACGGTTCATCAGTCAACAGGCCTTGACCACGGCTGATCTGACCGTGGAAGCTGTGGAAAAGTACCAGGCCACAGCGGAGATGCTGAATGCTTCCCGAAAAGACCCCAGGAGTGCGGCCCCACCACAAATGGGAAGAACCCGTCCAAAGGACCCCAAGGTCTCGAACCCAGCCACGTCAGGACTTATCCCGGCTCCAGGGGGAGCCAGAAACCAGGCGGGTCCAAGAAGAGTACACCAGGAGGGGGAAACTCGACAGTGTTACCGGTGTGGGGAGATGGGACATATCTCCTGGCAGTGTGGGAAACCAGCCGATGAACCTATGCCCACTGCGGAGTCCTCCAGCTCAGCACCCACACACCGTTTTGCCTCGCTCTTGGGAGTCGTAGATGGCGGCCCAGATCGACCCCCACCTGCCCGGTAACTGTGAATCACCATGATGTGGAGGCCTTACTGGATTCTGGTAGCCGGGCCACCCTGGTGCGTAAGGATTTGGTGGGCCCAACGTGTCTGACCCCCGGGGAAAGTCCTCCCAGTTTCCTGTGTCCATGGGGACACCAGAGAATACCCCATTACTGAACTTACAATGACCAGCACACGGGGAACCATACACACGACGGCGGGGGTGGTTGATTCCCTCCCCGTCCCTGTCCTAATTGGACGAGACTGCCCAGCCTTTTACCCACTCTGGAGAGAGTCTCAGGAGAGGATAACCCGAGTACCTCGGAAACGGAGAGGCAAGACTCATCCTGGGAAGGCTCCGGTGCAATCCTCCGAGTTACTCACTCCCGCCCGGGCTCTGATAGGGATGGCAGGTGCCCAGACCGACACAGAGACGGAGCTACAGAATCTGGACAAAGAACTGTCTGGTCTGAAGGGGACCGCTGAGAGGTATCGTTTGTTAAAGCAACAGTTAGACATGAAGACAGAAGAGTTAGATATCCTCCAGGCTAAACTCCAACAGAGCTCCTTCCATAAGCAACAGGAGGAGCTGGAGAGGCTGCGCAGGACCATCGAGGAGTGTGAGGAGACCCTGCGCAGTAGTAAGGAGGTCCAGAAGAAGGCAGAGGAGAAGTACAAGGTGTTGGAGAACAAGATGAAGAATGCGGAGGCAGAGAGAGAGAAGGAACTGAAAGCTGCTCAACAGAAGCTAAACTCTGCTAAAACCAAGGCTGATGCGTTCAGTAAGAAACTCAAGGAGAGACAACAGGAGGCTGAGTCCCTGGTCCTAGAGGTGGAGGAGTTGAAGAGAGAGCAGGCTGGCAAGCACCACGGCAATGCGGACGCCCTCTCCCGGCGTGATGCCTTCTTCGCTGCCTTTACCCCGACGAGGACGTCGGTCCCGAGGAGGGGGATGTGTGATGTCACGAGAGGCTGTGTCCTGGAGGGATGTTACATCCCCCTGAGGTGGCTGCAAACCCAGACAGCTATGGCTCCATCTGCTGGTATGGTCGGGAACTCCACCCCTCTATGGCCAATCTTCCCACGCAGCTGAAACAAATGAGGAGCTGATGAGCTGAAGGTTTGGGAAGGGAAGAGACACAGTCTCCAGGCTGGGCTCTCTGGAGGACAAGAGTGCTGCACGTCCACTTCCATGAGGAATATAAGGATTTGGAGATACTTACCTTTGGGAAATACTCACCTTTGGATATAGGCACCTGTGGAAATACGTGAGAGACATTTGGAAGGACTTTTTGCTGGGTTGGCCACTAGCTGCAACGTGGACTACAGTAAGGCTGGGGAAAAGTTATCTGAGCGAGTGAGAATTATGATTTTGGATGTGGAAGAGACATCCCTGAACTGTTAACCCTTAAAGAGCCACAAGAGAACAGAATTTTGTTATATTTTCGTTAATTTCCCAAGACCTATAATAAAATCCTTGTTTTGTTTGAACCTTGTCTCCTTGCACTACTTGAGCAATCCCGCTGAAAGCTGTGTAGCCTCTCGGGACGTCACAGATGTCAGGGACAAGATTGTAGACCTACACAAGGCTGGAATGGGCTACAAGACCACCGCCAAGCAGCTTGGTGAGAAGGTGACAACAGTTGGTGCGATTATTCGCAAATGGAAGTCAATCTCCCTCGGCCTGGGGCTCCATGCAAGATCATGAGAACGGTGAGGAATCAGCCCAGAACTACACAGGAGGATCTTGTCAATGATCTCAAGGCAGCTGGGACCATAGTCACCAAGAAAACAATTGGTAACACACTACGCCGTGAAGGACTGAAATCCTGCAGCGCCCGCAGGGTCCCCCTGCTCAAGAAAGCACATATACAGGCCCGTCTGAAGTTTGCCAATTAACATCTGAAAGAGTCAGAGGAGAACTGGGTGAAAGTGTTGTGGTCAGATGAGACCAAAATGGAGCTCTTTGGCATCAACTCAACTCGCCGTGTTTGGAGGAGGAGGAATGCTGCCTATGACCCCAAGAACACCATCCCCACCGTCAAACATGGAGGTGGAAACATTATGCTTTGGGGGTGTTTTTCTGCTAAGGGGACAGGACAACTTCACCGCATCAAAGGGACGATGGACGGGGCCATGTACCATCAAATCTTGGGTGAGAACCTCCTTCCCTCAGCCAGGGCATTGAAAATGGGTCATGGATGGGTATTCCAGCATGACAATGACCCAAAACACACGGCCAAGGCAACAAAGGAGAGGCTCAAGAATAAACACATTAAGGTCCTGGAGTGGTCTAGCCAGTCTCCAGACCTTAATCCCATAGAAAATCTGTGGAGGGAGTTGCCAAATGTCAGCCTCGAAACCTTAATGACTTGGATTAGATCTGCAAAGAGGAGTGGAACAAAATCCCTCCTGAGATGTGTGCAAACCTGGTGGCCAACTACAAGAAACGTCTGACCTCTGTGATTGCCAACAAGGGTTTTGCCACCAAGTACTAAGTCATGTTTTGCAGAGGGGTCAAATACTTATTTCCCTCATTAAAATGCAAATCAATTTATAACATTTTTGACATGCGTTTTTCTGGATTTTTGTTTTGTTATTCTGTCTCTCACTGTTCAAATAAACCTACCATTAAAATTATAGACTGATCATGTCTTTGTCAGTGGCCAAACGTACAAAATCAGCAGGGGATCAAATACTTTTTTCCCTCACTGTACCAGCAGGTGAAAAAAATTGGCCCACCACTCAGGGACCTGTGGTGCCACCTCTGGCATACGTACCAGTTAGTCATTGTGACGTATGAATTACGAGTGATAGCGTTATCACTACGTAAACATTTTATGTAGGTCTACCACTCTTGTTTGATGTGTCAAATAGTTTTATTTGACGCTTCAGATAACGAGACGAGTACTGACCTGAACAGAGTTAGACTAGTGAGCAGTGTGTAGCCAGGTGTGGCGTGAGCCATTAAAACAGAACACCCCATGACCACATCAAATTATTAAAACATCACCTGATCGTATAAGATGATAAAACTTGAGTCTAACAGCTGAAGTATTCACCATACAAATCACAGACAGACATACATACAACTTTATTCTCTCTGGGCTTCTAACCTCACACACTGACAGTTGAATAGTTGAATAGAGAGAGACCCACACATATCAATAAATCATGAATCAGTTAATGCATGGAGTCCATATTGGTCATATTACAGCCCCACACATCACCAACGGTCAACAACATCCTTTCTAGGTCTCTAACCTTACACACTGTCCTCTGTTTTGTCCTTTTGGCCTCTTCTCTCTGTTTCTCCTCCTCTCTCTTCTTCTCTCTCTTCCTCATAGATCTGTTGGTGAGATGGATGGATGGAAGGATGGATAGATGAATGGATGGATGAAGCGTAGATGGAGGAGAGGAGGCAGGTTGTCTCTCAGGTGAGTTCTGTCATTCTTTTATACTCCAGAGGGACAAAGATCCCCGATACCGAACAGAGTGGGGCAGTGAGGGGCAGGGAGGGGGGCAGGGATGGGGACAGACAGGGGCAGGGAGGGGGACAGAGAGGGGCAGGGAGGGGGACAGAGAGGGGCAGGGAGGGGCAGGGAGGGACAGATAAGGGTGGGAGGGGGATACAGGGGGACAGAGAGGAGCAGGAAATTCCAAAACACAAACCTCTACTCCCATCACACGCTGGGATTTTCCCTCATCATCATCACCATCATCATCAGGAAGAAGGCATTTTCTTCTTAGGTAAGGTGTGATGTTATACTCCAGAGAGACAACGATCCCTGATACAGGACAGAGAGAGGCAGGAAGTCATTGTCTTAGGTGCGGTCGTGCCTTTTGAGATGTTTAAAAAAAGTTTTCCCATCTGAAGAGGTTAAATATAAAATGTCTATAATACAGTGGGGAAAAAAAGTATTTAGTCAGCCACCAATTGTGCAAGTTCTCCCACTTAAAAAAATGAGAGAGGCCTGTAATTTTCATCATAGGTACACATCAACTATGACAGACAAATTGAGAAAAAAAATCCAGAAAATCACATTGTAGGATTTTTTATGAATTTATTTGCAAATTATGGTGAAAAATAAGTATTTGGTCACCTACAAACAAGCAAGATTTCTGGCTCTCACAGACCTGTAACTTCTTCTTTAAGAGGCTCCTCTGTCCTCCACTCGTTACCTGTATTAATGGCACCTGTTTGAACTTGTTATCAGTATAAAAGACACCTGTCCACAACCTCAAACAGTCACACTCCAAACTCCACTATGGCCAAGACCAAAGAGCTGTCAAAGGACACCAGAAACAAAATTGTAGACCTGCACCAGGCTGGGAAGACTGAATCTACAATAGGTAAGCAGCTTGGTTTGAAGAAATCAACTGTGGGAGCAATTATTAGGAAATGGAAGACATACAAGACCACTGATAATCTCCCTCGATCTGGGGCTCCACGCAAGATCTCACCCCGTGGGGTCAAAATGATCACAAGAACGGTGAGCAAAAATCCCAGAACCACACGGGGGGACCTAGTGAATGACCTGCAGAGAGCTGGGACCAAAGTAACAAAGCCTACCATCAGTAACACACTACGCCGCCAGGGACTCAAATCCTGCAGTGCCAGACGTGTCCCCCTGCTTAAGCCAGTACATGTCCAGGCCCGTCTGAAGTTTGCTAGAGTGCATTTGGATGATCCAGAAGAGGATTGGGAGAATGTCATATGGTCAGATGAAACCAAAATAGAACTTTTTGGTAAAAACTCAACTCGTCGTGTTTGGAGGACAAAGAATGCTGAGTTGCATCCAAAGAACACCATACCTACTGTGAAGCATGGGGGTGGAAACATCATGCTTTGGGGCTGTTTTTCTGCAAAGGGACCAGGACGATTGATCCGTGTAAAGGAAAGAATGAATGGGGCCATGTATCGTGAGATTTTGAGTGAAAACCTCCTTCCATCAGCAAGGGCATTGAAGATGAAATGTGGCTGGGTCTTTCAGCATGACAATGATCCCAAACCCACCGCCCGGGCAACGAAAGAGTGGCTTCGTAAGAAGCATTTCAAGGGCCTGGAGTGGCCTAGCCAGTCTCCAGATCTCAACCCCATAAAAAATCTTTGGAGGGAGTTGAAAGTCCGTGTTGCCCAGCGACAGCCCCAAAACATCACTGCTCTAGAGGAGATCTGCATGGAGGAATGGGCCAAAATACCAGCAACAGTGTGTGAAAACCTTGTGAAGACTTACAGAAAACGTTTGACCTGTGTCATTGCCAACAAAGGGTATATAACAATGTCACGAGTTACAAAGCCAGAACCCAGAAGCAGACCAGGACAAGGTAAGTTGAAACGAAGGTGAGTGTTTATTTACAAATTCAAGAGTGACGCTGAATAATCCAGGGAACAGAGCGGGCGGCGTTGATTAGTTGTTGGGGGTGCAGTGGTTGATCCAATCATGGCTCGGCAGCCGCCGACCACCAGGCAGAGGTTGGATGAAGGTTCCGGACGAGTGACTGCAGATGGAACAAAACGGAGGTAAGTAAACAACAAACCAACAAGGTGCAAAACAACAAAACTAACGCTAGAAGCTCTAAGACTGATACTCTGGTAAACCTACTGTTCATGGCTAACGATCCGGCAGGGAATGGATGTTAGGCCAGAGCCTAAGAAGGGTGATGATCAGGACCAGGTGTGCAGATTGCTGATGGGATGCAGGTGCGGAAATCAAGAGAGCTCCCCGGAGCGTTTCCAGAACCCTCGGGAAACTGGAGATCCCGAGCAGAAAAAACTAGTCCACAGACAGGACCCGACTCAGACTGCCGGGATCGTTACAGTACCCCCCCTCCGACGAACGCCACCGGGCGGACTCCCGGAGCGCCAGGATGGAGGCGGTAGAAGTCACGGATGAGGTCAGCATCTAGGATCTGTCGCCGCGGAATCCAACTCCTCTCTTCAGGACCATACCCCTCCCAGTCCACGAGATACTGGAAACCCCGGCCCCGCCGTCTGGAATCCATGATGCGTCGCACCGTGTAGGCAGGACCACCTCCGATCATCCGAGGAGGAGGAGGAGGAGGCGGAGGAGGCAACAGAGGACTGAGGAAAACAGGCTTGAGGCAGGAGACATGAAAGGTGGGATGGACTCTGAGCGTCCTCGGGAGTTTGAGTCGAACTGCCACCGGGTTGATCACCTTCTCCACCACAAACGGACCAATGAACTTCGGTAACAACTTCCTAGACTCAGTCCGTAAAGGAAGATCCCGTGTGGCCAACCAGACCCTATCTCCGATGGTGTAGGTGGGAGCGGGGATCCGGCGACGATTCGCCTGGAGCTGATACCGGTCCGAAACTCTAAGGAGTGCCTTTCTGGCCCGATGCCAGGTCCGGTGGCAACGACGAATCTGGGCCTGAACAGAAGGCACTGAGAGCTCCTTCTCCTGAGAAGGGAACAAGGGAGGTTGGTAGCCATACAGGCACTGGAAGGGAGACATCCCAGTGGCAGATGTAGGGGAGAGTATTGTGGGCATACTCAACCCAAGGCAACTGAGAGACCCAGGAGGTGGGGTTGGAAGAGGCCAGGCAGCGTAGCGTGGATTCCATCTTCTGGTTGGCTCTCTCCGCCTGACCATTAGATTGGGGGTGAAAACCAGATGTGAGACTGACTGTAGCTCCAATGGCCAAACAGAAGGACTTCCAGACAGCAGAGGTAAACTGAGGGCCACGGTCGGAAACGAGATCACTGGGCAACCCGTGGACCCTGAAAACCTCCCTAACCAGGATCTCGGACGTCTCCGAGGCAGAGGGAAGCTTGGCAATTGGCACAAAGTGGGCGAACTTGCTGAATCTGTCCACGATAGTCAGAACGACCGTGTTCCCCTCAGAAGCGGGCAACCCAGTGACAAAGTCCAGGGCCAGATGCGACCATGGTCGCCGGGGAATAGGAAGGGGGTGAAGTAGTCCAGAGCTGGGCCGATTGGTACCCTTATTCTGCGCACACACTGGACAGGCAGCAACATAACCCCGAGTATCCTCGGCCATGGCAGGCCACCAAAAACGTCTGCGAAGAAACGCCATCGTCCGAGCCACGCCAGGGTGACAAGCCATCTTGCTGGCGTGGGACCATTTGAGGACCGCAGGACGAACCGACTCAGGCACAAACAACCGACCGGGTGGACCGTTACCGGGACCGGGCTGCGTCCGAAGAGCCGCCATCACCTCCTCCTCAATCTTCCACCTAACAGCTCCCACGACGCAGTTCCGGGGGAGAATTGTCTCGGTCTTGGACCCACCCTCCTCCGTCTTGGAGAACATCCGAGACAAGGCGTCCGCCTTGCCGTTCTTAGATCCAGGTCGGAACGTCAGGGAAAAATTGAATCGTCCGAAAAACAACGACCACCTGGCCTGACGGGAGTTGAGACGTCTAGCCGATTGCACGTAAGCAAGATTCTTGTGGTCAGTCCAGACAATAAACGGTTGCTCCGCCCCCTCCAACCAGTGGCGCCACTCCTCCAAGGCAAGTTTCACCGCGAGAAGCTCCCGGTTACCCACATCGTAATTCCTCTCCGCAGGCGAAAGGCGACGAGAGTAGTAGGCGCAGGGATGGAGTTTACTGTCCGTGGAGCATCGCTGCGACAGGATGGCGCCAACTCCCACATCAGACGCGTCCACTTCAACGGCGAACTGACGGGCCGTGTCCGGTTGAGAGAGAATCGGTGCGTTGGTGAATCGCCTCTTCAAATCCAGAAACGCTCGATCCGCCTCCGGATTCCACTTGAAGTTCCTGATACTGGAAGTCAAGGCAGTTAACGGAGCGGCCACACGGCTGTAATCCCGGATGAATCTGCGGTAGAAATTCGCAAACCCCAAAAATCTCTGGAGCTGCAATCTCGTACCGGGCTGGGCCCATTCCAGAACCGCTCTAACCTTCTCCTGGTCCATCCTAATCTCTCCCCTGGAGATGATGTACCCGAGAAAGGATGTCGTGTGGGCGTGAAACTCGCACTTCTCGGCCTTCACGAACAGGCGATTCTCCAACAATCGCTGCAGAACCTGCCGGACATGCTGGACGTGGTCGGAAGGTTCCTTCGAGAAGATCAGAATGTCATCCAGGTAAACAAACACAAAGAGACCGATCATATCTCTCAGGACGTCGTTCACCATACTCTGGAATACCGCTGGAGCATTGGTCAGTCCAAACGGCATCACCTGATACTCGAAGTGACCCATCGGTGTATTGAAACCCGTCAACCACTCGTCTCCCTCTCTGATCCGGACCATGTGATACGCATTGCGTAGGTCTAGCTTGGTGAACACCGTAGCACCCTGTAAGGAGTCGAAGGCAGAACTCATCAAGGGCAGGGGATACTTGTTCTTGACCGTGATGTCATTCAACCCCCGATAATCAATACACGGTCGAAGAGAGCCATCCTTCTTACCCACAAAGAAGAATCCTGCCCCCAGGGGTGATGACGAGGGACCGAACGAGACCAGCAGCTAGGGACTCCTTGATGTAGGTCTCCAAAGCCTCACGTTCAGGGCGGGAGATACTGTATAACCTTCCCTTGGGGTAGACAGCTCCAGGGAACAGGTTGATGGCACAATCATATGGTCGGTGGGGAGGGAGTGACAGAGCCTTCTGCTTACTGAACACTTCCCCCAAATCGTGATATGTCTCGGGAACCAGGGACAAATCTGGGGGGTTTAGCCTCAATCACCTGACTGGGAACCGAATGGGGACAGGCAGTCTTGAGACAGTTAGCATGACAATCAAGGCTCCAACTCGTTACCTTGCCCGTCACCCAATCGAACGTGGGATTGTGTTCCTTCAGCCAGGGGTATCCAAGGACCAGAGGAACATGGGAAGACGGCAGAATGAAGAATGAAATCATCTCCGAATGATTCCCCGACAACAGCATCTTAACCGGTTCAGTCCTCATCGTGATACGTGCCAGACTACTGCCGTTCAGAGTGGTCGCTTCAATGGCTTCCGGCAATTGCTCCTTGGAAAGCCCCAGCTGTTCCACCAACTCGGCATCAAGAAAGCTTCCATCGGCACCTGAATCGATAAAAGCGTTAATCGCTAAGCTCTGATTCCTGTTCACAAGGGTAGCCGGGAAACGGGGTCTGACAGAGGTACTGAGAGGTTGAAACTGGCTCGCTAAAAGTCCTCCCAACTTTAGCGAGCCGGGCAGTTTGACGACCGCCGGGAACAAGTGGAGATGTAATGTCCCGAGCTACCACAGTAGAGGCAGCAGTTGGTCTTACGTCTATGTTGACGCTCCTCCTTGGTTAACCCGTGCCGCCCCACTTGCATGGGTTCAGAATCGGGAGAGAGGACCTCTCCACTAATCCTTTGTGGTGGAGAATGATCGACGTGTTCTGGTCCACCACCCGACCCGACTGGGAACTGAGAAGCTGATCGACTGGACGGACCCCATTGCTTCTCCCTCCTTCGCTCTCGGACTCGATTATCCACCCGAATAGACAAGGCTACCAAGCTGTCCAGGTCACTAGGCTCGGATAGGAGATCAGCTCATCCTTGAGCTGCTCCGACAGACCCTGGTAAAAGGCCGCTTGCAGAGACTCCTCATTCCACCCACTCTCCACAGCCAACGTCTTGAACTCGATCACGAAGTCGGCCACGCTGCGAGTTCCTTGGTGGAGCGAAAACAGGCGCCTAGCTGCGTCCCTCCCTCGGACGGAATGGTCGAAGAGCTTCCTCATCTCGGCCGTGAACCCCTGGTATGAAGCCATGCAGGGGTCTTGTCGTTCCCAAACGGCTGAAGCCCACTCCAGCGCTCGACCACGCAGCAACTCAATCACAAAGGCTATCCTAGCCTTGTCTGTGGCATAAGAGTAGGGCTGTAGATCGAACACTAACCCACACTGCATAAGGAAAGAACGGCATCTTCCCAGCTCCCCCTCATATTTATCCGGCGTCGGAACCTTGGGCTCACGGAAGGACACCGCTTCAGACGCGGCAGGCGAGATGGGTGAAACCGGTAGTGGATCCTCCACCGGAAACTTGCGCTGGTTCTGGACCTCCGTCAGACCGGTAGAAAGGTTCCGAACTGCCAACGCGATCTCCTGTAGCTCCGTGCTATGATGGCCCAACATCTTCTCCTGATGGGTAATGGCATGGCGGAACAGAGTCCAGGTCCGCTGGGTTCATTACTGGCCGGATCGTTCTGTCACGAGTTACAAAGCCAGAACCCAGAAGCAGACCAGGACAAGGTAAGTTGAAACGAAGGTGAGTGTTTATTTACAAATTCAAGAGTGACGCTGAATAATCCAGGGAACAGAGCGGGGCGGCGTTGATTAGTTGTTGGGGGGTGCAGTGGTTGATCCAATCATGGCTCGGCAGCCGCCGACCACCAGGCAGAGGTTGGATGAAGGTTCGGACGAGTGACTGCAGATGGAACAAAACGGAGGTAAGTAAACAACAAACCAACAAGGTGCAAAACAACAAAACTAACGCTAGAAGCTCTAAGACTGATACTCTGGTAAACCTACTGTTCATGGCTAACGATCCGGCAGGGAATGGATGTTAGGCCAGAGCCTAAGAAGGGTGATGATCAGGACCAGGTGTGCAGATTGCTGATGGGATGCAGGTGCGGAAATCAAGAGAGCTCCCCGGAGCGTTCCAGAACCCTCGGGAAACTGGAGATCCCGAGCAGAAAAAACTAGTCCACAGACAGGACCCGACTCAGACTGCCGGGATCGTTACAAACAAAGTATTGAGAAACTTTTGTTATTGACCAAATACTTATTTTCCACCATAATTTGCAAATAAATTCATTAAAAATCCTAGAATGTGATTTTCTGGATTTCTTTTCTCATAATGTCTGTCATAGTTGACGTGTACCTATGATGAAAATTACAGGCCTCTCTCATCTTTTTAAGTGGGAGAACTTGCACAATTGGTGGCTGACTAAATACTTTTTTTCCCCACTGTAAGTGCCTATTAAGTGCCAAATAAAGTAACAGGATTGACTGTAACAGTGTTGACGATTTCACCTTAAATCAGCCATAAATCCCCTTGTGACAGGGTGAATGGAAGCTTGTTGTGTGCAACAGGGAGGGGCAATTGAATGCAAGTTTCACAAAAAAAGTCTTTAAATAGTTAAAACATGTATAGCCTGTCTATCTATGGGTAATAGGGTTGTTATGCTCGACACACCCAGTTTCCCACCACAAAATAGCCAAAAACAGTAGAACCAGCCCACCTGCTTTTACACTATGATTTGACTATTAGATGTTCAATGGTTCTTTTGAAAAATATATTTAAAAGGAATAGTTTCACCATATTAAAACGAGAGTTCAGTTCAGGTAACAGGGTTGATCTTAAAATTAGGGTCAGGTTTATAAAAAATAAAAAAACTTTATTTCTTCAGAAATTACATTGTCAAAGCGACAAAATAACTAAGGTTTTACAATGATAGTACAAATTTGGAGAAATGTTGGGGTCAAGTGGGTTAAACTCTTTCTGAAAGTAACAGAGGGCGCATAGAGGGACATGTAAAATTCTGAATTTTGGCACTTTAGTGAGTCTATTCATATACAAAATATCTGATTTATTGAATTTTTCATGTGGTCTATATTAAAGGGCATGTCATTAAATATAAAAGGCTTTTAAAATGCAATATTGGTGCACATTTTCTACTTAAAAGCTCAGTGCAGTCAAAAACTTGATTTTCCTGTGTATCAAGAATGGTCCACCACCCAAAGGACATCCAGCCAACTTGACAACTGTGGGAAGCATTGGAGTCAACATGGGCCAGCATCCCTGTGGAACACTTACGACACCTTGTAGAGTCCATGCCCCGACAAATTGAGGCTGCTCTGAGGGCAAAAGGGGGTGCAACTCAATATTAGGAAGGTGTTCCTAATGTTTTGTACACTCAGTGTATATTTCTGCAATGAGGTTGGAATAATACTGTGAAATTGTGAAAATTATGATAATGCCCTTTTAGTGTAAGAGCTGTTTGAAACCTGTTTTCGTGGAATGGAGTTTTGGGGGGATGGAGTTTTGGCCTGCCTGTTGACATCACAAAGCGATAAATTAGTTAAAAGACCAATAAGAAAGAGAGTTCCAAACCTCTCTGCCAATAACACATTTTCATTTTCCCCCTCCCCATTCAGTCCTAGCAACATTTCTGCTTCAGAAATTGTTATTTGCTAAGAAGCAAAAACATATTTTCACCATTTTAATTGAAAACTGTCACAGTAAGGTACGTGATTGTTACCCAGAAATGATTTGATATTCAGATAAAAACAGCTGCATTGGACCTTTAAAATATCAAAGGGAAGCAAAAGGTACTCATTTCATGGAACAACCCAGGTAAGGTATGACGTCACATCTGGAGGGGTGAGGGGGGTGAGGCCGGAACTCCTGGAACTCCTCCCACTCTCAGGATGGGATATTTATGTTGATAAACTTCAACATTCCTCCAGAACATCTGGCAAGCATCGTCTTCTCTCTCTGTCCGATCAAACTCTCATCATCTCGCCTTCTCTTTCTTTGTCTGAGCATCATCATCCTCATCATCAGCTCCAATAAGTAAATACTCTTTCTCTTTTAACTGCATGCTGTATCCATCTCATCTCTGTGTTAAAGTTTAACTGCATGCTGTATCCATCTCATCTCTGTGTTAATGTTTAACTGCATGCTGTATCCATCTCATCTCTGTGTTAAAGTTTAACTGCATGCTGTATCCATCTCATCTCTGTGTTAAAGTTTAACTGCATGCTGTATCCATCTCATCTCTGTGTTAATGTTTAACTGCATGCTGTATCCATCTCATCTCTGTGTTAATGTTTAACTGCATGCTGTATCCATCTCATCTCTGTGTTAAAGTTTAACTGCATGCTGTATCCATCTCATCTCTGTGTTAATGTTTAACTGCATGCTGTATCCATCTCATCTCTGTGTTAATGTTTAACTGCATGCTGTATCCATCTCATCTCCGTGTTAAAGTTTAACTGCATGCTGTATCCATCTCATCTCTGTGTTAATGTTTAACTGCATGCTGTATCCATCTCATCTCTGTGTTAATGCACTGTGTAGGCTAGTTTCTGGATAGCATAATAATATATTCAAACATTCATGGCATGATTAGAAATAATAAAGATTTACCATGTCATGAAACATTGAGAATGTAAAGAACAGCTTATAATACCGTGGAGAAGTTGTCTGAACAGTTAGGGGAGGCTAGTAGTTTAGTGATGGTAAGATAGTGATGGAGAGAGAGAGACACACACACACACACAGAGAGAGAGAGAGAGAGAGGTCTGACATTACTTACTAGAATCAGTCTACTCTACTACTTACTGTACTAAAACCAGTCTTGCAGCTGCTTGATAATAGACTTGTAGACACATATATATGATGTTTGTGATAGACTGTACATGATGATAGACAGGCTGAGGACAGTGTAACTAAGTGTGCTCTGCTCTTTCTCCTGTCACTGTCTCAGTGAAAGAGGGAGAGAGAGAGAAGAAGCAGAGGGGGAGGAAGAAAATAAGGTTGTCTAGGCAGCAGCCTCCTATCTATCTAGGCACAGGCACCTGCCGTACACTGACTCCCTCCAGTCACACTGTACTGTGGCTCCTTTCTTTGTCACTGGGAGTGGGTGGATATGATAATCAGCACCTAGCTGGCACTAAGCAGCACAGGGAGTACAGAGGCACTGCTGGGCTCTTTGAGAGGGGTTACTGTGTTGAATACGGGAGGGGAGGAGGGGGAGAGAGGGAGGGGAAGAGTGAGTGAGAGAGAGAAAGGCAGGGAGAGATGTGGTAATTCACAAATGTGTTCTGGAAAAAAAAAAGTGTAGGTTACTGTTTTACATATAGAGGGCGAGGTGATCTTTATGTTCAGTGATAAATAACATGAAGTATTGAGGTGAATCTTAACCAGAGCCCTTTCTAGACAGTAAGCTCCAATGCTGCCTGTTTTTCTCTGTCTGGGGAGGACCTGTGTCAACACATCTGTCCCAGTCAACATAACATTTATCCTCCATGACTGGGCCAGTGACATCATCAACTCTGCAAATATGTCCTTTGGTTGTTAATTGTCCAAAACACATTTATACTGGAAACACATTCATACTTTATTTCCATTCTACAGGATAAAGAAACAGGCAGGACAGGAATAAGCCAATATTGGGTTTAAATTTAGAGCAAGAGGAAGTCTTAGCCCTAGGTTGGAGGAGAGTGTTGACAGACAGATAAGCCAACCACACCAGTCTAGGGTTGCGTCCCAAATGGCACCCTATTCCCTATATAGTGCACTACTTTTGACCAGGGCCCATAGGGAATAGGGTGCTATTTGGGACCCCAGCCTAGAGCCTTATAGTTAAACACTTCACCCCAGACTGATGCTGGAAAAATATGCTACTGAATAGCTTGTATTTTCATCATTCATCCATTTAAAAAAATGTATTCGCTGTCCTCTCTCTCATGTTCATATAATATTATTGCTGTCCCTGTTGTTTTACAGCTGTAGCTAAAACGACAGACGCCATGGCAAGCTCGGATGGTTTTCCCGCCAGTTTCTATGGTGAGCCGGGGGTGTTGGGCATGTTATCCAATGGGATCAGTGCGTTCCTGGTTCTACTGCAGAACTTCAACACCGCTAGAACCGGAGTACCGGCACAGGGGGTGGAAAACATTCTGGCAGGTATGCTAATCAATCAATCCATCATGATCACTATCACAATGTGTCACGACTTCCTCCAAAGCTGCCTCCTCTCCTTGTTCGGGCAGGCTTCGGCGATTGTCGTCACCGGCCTTCTAGCCACTGCCGCTCCTCATCTCATCATTCCATTTGTTTTGTCTTGTTTTTACACACACCTGATTCATAGCCCCTCATCAGTACCTGTATAAGTATTCCCCCTGCCCCCATGTCTTTGTGGGTGATTGTTTTCATGTAGAGGTGACGATAGCTTGTGGAAAATTATTATTAGTGTTTTATGCATTGCTGCGTACCGCTGTATCTGCCAAATAAACCATTGATTCTGTGATTAACCCTCCTGCGCCTGACTCCTTCCAAATCACCCGCTACACAATGACTAACTCTACTCTCTGTTCTTGCTGTTGTGTTTCAGTTGGTTGTTCAAAATCACTAACAGTGTTGTGTGTTTTAGGTGGTTGTTCAACATCACTAACAGTGTTTTGTGTTTTAGGTGGTTGTTCAACATCACTAACAGTGTTGTGTGTTTTAGGTGGTTGTTCAACATTACTAACGGTGTTGTGTGTTTTAGGTGGTTGTTCAACATCAATAACAGTGTTGTGTTTTAGGTGGTTGTTCAACATCACTAACAGTGTTGTGTGTTTTAGGTGGTTGTTCAACCTCACTAATAGTGTTTGGTGTTTTAGGTGGTTGTTCAACTGTTGTGGAAATTCTTACACAGGGACACTCAAAGTCAATCTTAAAAGAATCATTGTTTATTATCAGCATGCTGGAGAGGTTCCCACCAACTCAATGCACCATATGTACACATGTCGATCAGGATCTCTCCCGGGGCAGTCCCGTTAGATCTCTTATATACAGTTATATTTGCATGATTTAGCTTATTCATTCATAATTAATTCATCATTAACGTTTGCTTCATTCATGTGACTGACCAATACTGGGTCATGCATGTGACAGACCAATACCTCGTTCTCAAAACAAGGGTCTGGGCGTACTGCCAAATTGAAGATACTGATAGTGAGGGTTCGTTCAATCAGTCACTTGCATGAACACAGAAAACGGTAATTAGAAAAGCACGAACATAGAACACAGAAATGTATAAATAGAAAAGCACCAACATAACATTTTCCATCAAACAACATCACTAACTGTGTTGTGTGTTTGCAGGTGTTCACCTGATCCTGATAGGTGGTGTGTGTCAGCTGATTGCCGGCCTCCTGTCGTTCCGCAAATACGACCACCTAAGCAGCACTGCCTTCATCGGCTACGCAGCGCTCTGGGGGAGCTACGGCGCCACACGCATCTTCCAGGGTGCCTCCCAACCAATCACAACCAACATGACCCTGTCACATGACCTGATGAGCAACATGACAATGCCCACTTCCCTCATAACCAACCTATCCCTATCAGCGGAACTCATCAATGGCACCTCGCAGAGCCCTGATTGGCTGTTTTCCCTGCCCATTCCCCAGTCTGCCATCGGGGGATTGGTCCCCTACATCCTCCTCTCCCTCCTATTGGCCTTCTGCTCAGCCACGGTTAACGTCATCATGCCCTTCGTGTTCGGCGCCATCACGCTGACGCTGCTGTTCGAGGCCGTGATATTGGGAGTGTCCTCCGCCTGGCCGCTGATCGTCTCCGGTATTCTAGAACTCCTCATCCTCCTTTTCGCTGTGTATGGTAGCGCAGCCCTGCTGGTGAAAGGCCTGGCACAGCGCTACGTCCTGAAGGGGTTCGGCAACCCACTGTTTAACGTGCTCCTATTGGGGACCAATCAAATCCCCACGGCCAGCGCTCAGAGCCTGGGACAGGAGAAGAAGAAGAACACGAAGTACGCTGAACCCCAGGCGCTCTGCTTTTTTTGCGACACCGTGTCTCCGTTCATCCTGTTGTTCTACAGCTTCGGCTACATCACGTCCTTCTCCCTGGGGGCTGTGTGGGTGTCCATTATCTCTGCTGCTCAGCTCCTCTCCAGCTACTACGCTCACCTGCGCCAGGATGGCTACCTGGCCACCAAGGCCGGGCTGCACGCCACCTACTGGCTGACCAAGGCGTGGGAGGAGTTTGTGTTGTCGCCCCTGATTGTGTCGGAGCCGATGGGAGAGGTGGCTGCTGGGAGACAGGCGATGGTTGGTGATTGGTTCTTTGTGACGGCGGCGCTGCTCCTCCTAGTAGTGAGTCTCAGTAATGACGCCCTGGAGGTTGCCCACAATGCATTGTTCCTGCTGCTGTCCGTGTCCACGGTCCCCCAGATCCCCCTCCAGGGGTACTACATGTTCTTCGGGGTGTCCTGCTCCCTGTTTGCCGCTGCCTCGCTTTACGGGACGTTCTGCCGCCTCATCAACTCCATTGCTGAGAAGATTCTGATCCCTGTGGGCCCTCAGCTCGTCTCCTCTATCCGCCTCCGCTCCGTCCTGTGCTGCTGCTGTTCCCCGGGGAAACTCCAGGGGGCGCTGTCATTATCACCACCGACCATTCAGATCACTGACACCCTATTCTACCTGACCAATGGGGTGGCAGCTCTCTCGGCCCTCCACTCGGCCTCGTCCAGTCAGAGCGGGGTGTTCCTGCGGCTGAGCGTTCCATGGGTTCTGGTGTCGGGAGCGGTGGTACAGGGGTTGGTCAGCAGACTGCAGGTCAGGGGAGGACAGAGATTTGGGTCGGTCATCCCATCCTTCTACATGGTTGTCTGGGCTACATGGACATGGTACCGCTTCGCAGGTACATGGGTGACTTGTGCTGCCTCCTATTTGACACCCCATTCCTTATATAGAGCTCTGGTCAAAAGCA
Organism: Coregonus clupeaformis; assembly: GCF_020615455.1. NCBI lineage: Eukaryota > Metazoa > Chordata > Actinopteri > Salmoniformes > Salmonidae > Coregonus > Coregonus clupeaformis. The sequence goes on along the minus strand of NC_059197.1, from coordinate 20,796,611 downwards.
GTGCACTATATAGGGAATAGGGTACCATTTGGGACGTACCCTGAAGGATTAAATTAGAATACTTTATTATCCATTAACAAAACAAAATGTTATTTTGCGCTGACATACATATAGCATTTTACACATTTCACACATTGACAGATCCTAACATGAAGAATGTGCCTTTAATTTTAGCCTAAATCATACAATAATGTCAAGAGGAGATTTGCAGGACAGTTAGTCAGTGTTGCTGTTGTTGTTGCTGTTGTTGTTGTCTCCATGCTCTGTGACCTGTTTAGTAACCAGTACTCTCTGTTCTATTCTCAGGCCTCATGCTACAGATCTCTCCAGCAGGGTCTTTAGGGTTCACAGCTGGAGCCATCGCTTTCCTGGTCATCAACGCTTTCCTCATGCTCATCGGTCAGTCTCTACGTGAAATTACCAAAATCTACCTCTTCACCTGCTTCAACAGATAAAGAGAGTGAAAAACTGAGGTTGTGTTTGGCACCCTATTCCTTATATAGACCTATGGGCCCTGGTCAAAAGTAGTGCTTCACTATATAGTGCAGGGATCATCAACTATATTCAGCCGAGAGCCGATTACAAATAATTTGCAGACTGCAAATTGACCGCAAGAATCCCAAACAGATATAACATTTGACTAAAACATAGTAATTTCAAACATTGCTTACATTTCTATACAAATAAAATAAAATTGTATTTGTCACATACAGTGAGGGAAAAAAGTATTTGATCCCCTGCTGATTTTGTACGTTTGCCCACTGACAACGAAATGATCAGTCTATAATTTTAATGGTAGGTTTATTTGAACAGTGAGAGACAGAATAACAACAAAATCCAGAAAAACGCATGTCAAAAATTTTATAAATTGATTTGCATTTTAATGAGGGAAATTAGTATTTGAACCCTCTGCAAATCATGACTTAGTACTTGGTGGCAAAACCCTTGTTGGCAATCACAGAGGTCAGACATTTCTTGTAGTTGGCCACCAGGATTGCATACATCTCAGGAGGGATTTTGTCCCACTCCTCTTTGCAGATCTTCTCCAAGTCATTAAGGTTTCGAGGCTGACGTTTGGCAACTCGAACCTTCAGCACCCTCCACAGATTTTCTATGGGATTAAGGTCTGGAGACTGGCTAGGCCACTCCAGGACCTTAATGTTCTTCTTCTTGAGCCACTCCTTTGTTGCCTTGGCCGTGTGTTTTGGGTCATTGTCATGCTGGAATACCCATCCACAACCCATTTTCAATCACCTATGATTTGACCGTACATGGCCCCGTCCATCGTCCCTTTGATGCGGTGAAGTTGTCCTGTCCCCTTAGCAGAAAAACTGCCCCAAAGCATAATGTTTCCACCTCCATGTTTGACGGTGGGGATGGTGTTCTTGGGGTCATAGGCAGCATTCCTCCTCCTCCAAACACGGCGAGTTGAGTTGATGCCAAAGAGCTCAATTTTGGTCTCATCTGACCACAACACTTTCACCCAGTTCTCCTCTGAATCATTCAGATGTTCATTGGCAAACTTCAGATGGGCATGTATATGTGCTTTCTTGAGCAGGGGGACCTTGCGGGCGCTGCAGAATTTCAGTCCTCTGATTGATTGATTGCTTCTGTGGACAGGTGTCTTTTATACAGGTAACAAACTGAGATTAGGAGCACTCCCTTTAAGAGTGTGCTCCTAATCTCAGCTCGTTACCTGAATAAAAGACACCTGGGAGCCAGAAATCTTTCTGATTGAGAAGGGGTCAAATACTTATTTCCCTCATTAAAATGCAAATCAATTTATAACATTTTTGACATGCGTTTTTCTGGATTTTTTTGTTGTTATTCTGTCTCTCACTGTTCAAATTAACCTACCATTAAAATTATAGACTGATCATTTCTTTGTCAGTGGGCAAACTTACAAAATCAGCAGGGGATCAAATACTTTTTTCCCTCACTGTACACGTGTTTAGCAGATGTTTATGCGGGTGTAGCGAAATGCTTGTGCTTCTAGCTCCGACAGTGCAGTAATATCTAACAAGTAATATCTAACAATTTCACAACATATACCCAATACACACAAATCTAGTAAGGAATGGAATTTAAGAATATATACATATATGGACAAGCAATGACAGAGCGGCATGGACTAAGATACAGTAAAATATTATATAATAGAATACAGTATATACACATGAGATGAGTAGTGCAAGATATGTAAACATGATTAAAGTGACTAGTTGTCAATTTCTTAAAGTGGCCAGTTATTTCAATAGGCAGCAGCAGCAATCACATATATCTCTCTATTATGCATGGGAACACTTTGGAACAGATTTCCAAAATTAAAATCACTTGGAGCTGATTTGCTAGTGTTTTTACAGTCTTTCATGTCCAACAATTGTTTTTGCTGAGAAAAATTTAGGGGCCAAATAAAATCAGCCACAGTCCGCCATTGGGGAACCCTGATATAGGGCATAGGGTGCCATTTGGGACACATGCAGTGTATTCATCCTGTATTCCTAACTTTCTCCATGTCTTCTCCCCTCCACCTCTCCATTTCTACATCTTTCCATATTTCCATATTTCCATGTCTCCACCCCCCCAGCTGCGTATGGGAACCTGGTCCTCTTGTCTCTGACCACGGTCATGGAGGTGGTCCTGGTCTGTTTCCTCCTGTCCACCCTCCAACAGCTCCCCTACCAGTTGGAGAGTAAGGAACCTGCTTCTCACCTAACTACACTTACAGGGCTCTTACAGCACTTGTCTCAGACCTACTGCACAGTATCTCTAACATAGTGAATGTTAGTGTTCTAACATTGCTCTGCCGTTCTTCCTACAGTTGCAATGCTAGCTGTGTTCTCTATCATCTGTGTGTATGGAGCCCTGGCATCGCTGGTCAACTGTACCTTCTCTCAGAGACTGCTGCCCCTCGGCCCGCCACTGTTCAAGGTGAGAACAATACACTCCATTTCTATTCCATTCCATTCTATTCCGTTCCATTCTATACCATTCGGTTCTGTTCCATTCGTTTCTGTTCTGTTCCATTCCATACCATTCCGTCCTACTCCATTCTGTTCCGCTCCATATCTTCTCTCTCTGTGTTGTGTCTTAGGATGTGAAGCAGCAGAAGGCGTCGTCCCCTGCCTCGCCCTGTCCCGTAGCAGACTCCAAGCTGACTAGTGGACTCCTGAAGATTACCAGACTGCTAGACGAAGGGGGGGTCTGTGGAATCCCCACCGACACTGTCTACGCCCTGGCTGCTTCCTGCAAGAACCCTCAGGCCATCGAGAGCATCTACAACATCAAGGTAACACACATTATCAGTGACATACTGTGCTCATACTCTTAATCAAGCCAATGTTACTCCAGCAAGTAGGCTACTGGTCCTTCGAGCTGGATAGGAACACTTGTCCTGAAACAATCCCAATGTTATACTGTGGATTGTGATGCACTGGCTTACAAAATGTTGTTTTTGGATGAAACTTTGGATGAAACTGGTTCACCCCTGTCGTTTGACCTCTAACCTCTCTTTGACCCCTGTTAGGACTGCCCAGCAGAGAAGCCAATCTGTATCTCCAGTGTAGAGCAGCTGGTGGCAGCCAAGCCCCTTGACCCTTGACCTCTAACCCATGACCTGTCTCTCTGACCCCTAACCAGGACCGCCCAGCAGAGAAGCCGATCTGTATCTGTATTTCCAGTGTGGAGCAGCTGGTGGCAGCCAAGCCCCCCTTCAGTCCTCTACTCTGGGAGTTCATGAGGAACGTCTACCCTGGAGGTATCAGCTGCATCGTCTGCAAGGGAGATTGGCTACTCAGACTGGGTCAGTACCATGGTGGCAAATTACCAGTGGAGGCTGCTGAGGGGAAGACGGCTCATAATAATGTCTGGAATGGAGTGTAATGGATGGAATGGAGTGAATGGAATGGTATCAAGCAGTGGTTGATACCATTCCATTGACTCCATTCCAGCAATTATTATGAGCCGTTCTCCCCTCAGCAGCCTCCACTGCAAATTACAGATTTGGGGGTATTTAGATGACATATTTTTTTTTTTCTGCTGCACTGGGCTAGGTTAACAGAAATGATTTGAATCACATGTTGACTCTTGGAGGTTCACCTAAACTAAAATAGTGTTTTTAATCATTGTGTTCGCACCTGTGTTGGTCAAGTCTGGGTTGTGTTGATGGTTTACCTGTGTTGTCCAGGTGTGGGTCCGGCCTACGACCGCGTGGGGACCAAGGACAGCATTATGATCCGAGTCCCTGACCACACAGTCACCGGACACCTGTGTGACATCACCGGCCCGCTCGCCATCACCTCAGCCAATCCCAGTGGAGAACCCGACAGCACGCACCACGACATGGTCATCAGGTAACAGTCTATCAGAATACTCACCTGTACTCAAGCCTGTTAGTGCTTATTCATAAAATGTTATAGTGGTAAATGATCACCATTTATAAAATGTAATAAATGGTGCACACTGCAGCTCCAATGTAATAATTAGATTCCAACGTTTTGACAGCTATGCTGCTTTCATCAGGGTTTCATGAAATGATTACTATTTAACCTGGAGAGCACTATTTGATGTGATGCTGAGAGTGATGTCAGTTTTGAAGTATTTCTGCATACAGGAGGCTGGTTATAGCCCGGTTTGATCTTTCCTGTCAGACTGGTTTCATGTCAGTCAGCCTGCTGTGTGAACATACAGTTATACTAATGTATCTGTGTTAGTCCTCTACTAGTTATTGGGTCATAATCCAGATGATGTTCTTTACTCTTTATGCTGTTCTGAACCTGTACCTGAACTTACTCTGATACTGTCTTCCTAATACTGATAGTGACACTGTCTCCTCTATCTGTGTGTGTTTCAGTCGTCTGGGCCATAAGATCCAGGGTGTTTTGTGTGACGGGGATTCCAACGAGGTCGTAGCCTCCACAGTGGTCAACTGCCTCAAGATAGATGAAGGTATGATGTCACAGGACAGTACAGAAGCCCACTATAATAAGTCATAACTAACCTCTTAGGCTGTGGGTTGTCCCACCTAGGGTTGCAACATTCCAATAACTTTCCCCAAATTCCCAGGTTTTCCAGAAATCCCGGTTGGAAGATTCCTGGATTTCAGAAGGGTTTAAGTAGGAATTTCCAGAATCCTCCAATCAGGAATTTTGTTAAAGTTACCGGGACTTTGCAACCCTAGTCCCACCCAATGGTTCCTTGTGTGTCAATGATCACTTAGTCAGAATTGTTTCCTTCTCCCCCAGGTACGATTAGCATCGTGAGGGAGGGCTGTGTCCCGGCTATCAAGGTTCGACAGATCTTTGAGCGGGTGAAGAGCAGTATGCTATGAGGAGGACCTTTCCCCTCCATCCTCTCCTGCATTCTCGCTTCCATCCACCTCTCCTTCCCCCATTCCCTCCCTCCATCCTCTGTTGACCAATGATGACGCTCAGATCAGATACCTTGACCCACACATCTCAGGCCACCAGCCAATGAAGAGTGTTCTCTTGAAGATAACAGTAGATTAAATGTGAAGAGGGTAAAAATGTGGTGTAATGCTGGGCTAACTGAATGCTAATCAATTCATTGTGATGAGAGGACTGTAGTGAAAGCCAAATGCAATCTTTGCTGACCTTTGTTGTTATAACAAATGTTTAAGAAGGGAACTGGTAAATTTGTTGTAGATTTAGGGGTACGATACAGATGTTTTGAATTCTAGATTGATGTTAGGTTTTTGTTCTGTAATAAAGTGCGACCAGAAAACTCTAAGTTAGAAGCACCGTGATACCTTGATGTTGAATTAAGTCTAAATTAAGTATTTATGAAGGACTATGTACTGTGGATGAATGTCTGATGCTTCTGGGGAGAAATTAAGGATTATTTATTGCTATGGTGAGGTAAAATGTACGTGTGATTTAATGTATTGTTCAATATGGGAGATTTACACAGACCAAACGGCATACATGCAACATTAAAATGACCTGATTTGTATTATTTGTTCTGACAATGTGTTGCAATGGTTATATGTATATATTTATGTCATTGTTTAAATCTATTTCCTATTAAAACTCAACTACACTTACATCTCCAGTTTTGTTCTGTTTTCAATACCGTAACCAATATTTATCATGCCTTAATAATGAATAAACAAGTCTCAATAATCAGCCTAAAATAAGTTGTGTCCATCATAAGACACAGCATCTGAACAGATAAAAAAACCACATTAACAAATAGAACATTATTAAAGGATCTCTGTGTATAGTCTGTAGAACTATGGAGTAGGGCTCTTTAGGGTCTAGTTTTAGAGGATGCTGTACATCCTGCTTTTAACATCACAGCAGACACTGGGGAATCCATTTCCTGCCTAGTTGGTCAACTGGAAACCAATTATCATTTGCAATGACTACTGGGCAAGAGGAAGCACAGCTAAGATAATAGAAACCTTTTCATTCAAAATGGTATCCAATAGAAATGGGTCATTCCAGTAGAGATCTGATGTGCATGCGTTCATTTCGAGGTACATGTAGGCTATAGAACGTCACGATAATTGTACTCCATAGTCATCATCAATAAAGAATCATTAATTTACATCAATCACCACTCAGAATGGCCTCCAAAAGAGCTGGGACATTCCAGTGGATCTCTGAGGTGGGGTTCTAGTAGCCTCTACCCAGGAGCTCTGCTTCACAAACACACGTAACCACCCTCCTAAAGCTTCTTACCCAGTCGTGCCACTAAAGCTAGCTATTCAGCAACACAAGTAGGGACACTTCAGGCTGAGGAGTGAGTTTCACACATGCCCATCTGCTACAGAAGGATGTTATCCTAAATGCAATGTAGTTTCCCTGATACAGATGGATCTGTCCGTGACTCAGCCCCTGAGTACTACTATCAATAAATACAACAGCCCAAGGACTGACATTAAGGGTTGCCCTAATGCCTGGGGCACGTGAACTGAGCAGTCGCGCAAGTTGAACCTGCCATTGGGCAGGTGATTTTTTGCAAAGAATTCCAGTAGCCTAAAACGGATATATCCGGCATGGAAGAGCACTACTAAGCCAGTGACTCAGCCCCCGTAATAGGGTCAGAGGCAGAGAATCCCAGTAGAGAGTCCCCTGTAGCTCAGTTGGTAGAGCATGGCGCTTGCAACGCCAGGTATGTGGGTTCGTTTCCCACGGGGGGCTAGTATGAAAAATGTATGCGCTCACTAACTGTAAGTCGCTCTGGATAAGAGTGTCTGCTAAATGACGTAAATGTAAATGAGAGAGGGGAGCCAGCCAGGCAGAGACAGCAAGGGCGGTTCGTCACTCCAGTGCCTTGCTGTTCACCTTCGTACCCCTGGGCCAGACTACACTCAATCATAGGACCTACTGAAGAGATGAGTCTTCAGTAAAGACTTAAAGGTCAAGACTGAGTCTGCGTCTCTCACATGGATAAGCAGACCATTCCATAAAAATTTAGCTCTATTGGAGAAAGCCCTGCCTCCAGCTGTTTCCTTAGAAATTCTAGGAACAGTAAGGAGGACTGCGTCTTGTGACCATAGCATACGTGTAGGTATGTACGGCAGGAGCAAGTCCATGTAATGCTTTGTAGGTTAGCAGTAAACCCTTGAAATCAGCCCTAGCCTTAACAGGAAGCCAGTGTACACAGGCTAGCACTGGAGTAATATGATCAATGATTTTGGTTCTAGTCAAGATTCTAGCAGCCGTGTTTAGCACTAACTGAAGTTTATTTAGTGCTTTATCCGGGTAGCCGGAGGGTAGAGCATTGTAGTAGTCTAATCTTGTCATGCCCTGACATAGAGTTGGCTAGTTGGTGAGTCAGGGTGTGAATATTATGTGTGGGAATTTCTATGTGGACTTTCTAGTACTTGTACTTCTATGTTTGGCTGGGTGTGATTCCCAATCAGAGGCAGCTGTCGCTCGTTGTTTCTGATTGGGGAAAATACTTAAGTAGCCTGGTTGCCTACCTTAGTTGTGGGATCTTGTTCATACTCTTGTTTGGCTTGTATGTGTTTTAGCCATAGTAAGTGTCACGTTACGTTGCCTTTTGTTGTTTTTGTCGAGTGTTTATCAGTTCAAATAAACATGTACGCATATCACGCTGCACCTTGGTCTGACCCGTTCCTCAACGATCGTGACAGAAGATCCCACCAAACACGGACCAAGCAGCATGCCCAGGAGCAGCAGACACCCTGGACACAGGTAGTGGAGCAGAGATCATGGACTTGGGGGAGATAAGAGAGGATCTGGCCAAGCATATGGAGGCCCTGAAAGGGATGAGAGTAGCCGATAGAGGACCCTGGGCGAAGGAGGTCCTCGCACCAAACCAGTGGTGCCTGTCGCCAGCCCGATACGCCCCGTACCTGCTCCCCGCACCAAACCAGTGGTGCGCGTATCCAGTCCGGCACGGCCCGTGCCTGCACCTCGCACCAAACCAGTGGTGCGTGTCTCCAGTCCGGCACGACCCGTGCCTGCTCCTCGCACCAGACCAGTGATGCGTGTTCCCGGTCCAGCTCCGGTCAGCGGTTCCACTCTGGAGCCCAGTCCAGCTCCGGTCAGCGGCTCCACTCCGGATTAGTGCGTGTATCCAGTGGTGCGCATCTCCAGTCCACTATTATTCTACAATGTTAAAAATAGTAAAAAATTAAGAAAAACCCTTGAATGAGTAGGTGTGTCCAAACTTTTGACTGGTACTGTAGTCAAACAGGATGTAACGGGAGTTGTCCAATAACTTTCTGTGGGAGGCTAAAGTGTGCAACATGACCACAATGCAGTAGAGGATGATGATTTGTTTAGGTTTTACTTGACGATACCATCCCATGAGCATCTCTCACTCCTCAGAGCCTCTCGCACCCCTCTCTCACCTCTCAGATGGAGATTCCTTAGCGGAGGCTGTGAAGGAATCCTCGGAGGTAGCCCCATTGGGCAGGTGACTCTTTGCAAAGCATTCCAGTAGCCTAAAACTGATATATCTGGTTCTTCCCCAATTGTTTAAGTGAAAGACAATTGATGGCATTTATTGCAGTCGGACAAGTTGAGCCTGCTACATGTGTATGCTTTGTACAGTGCCTAGTGAAATTCTACACACCTATTGCACAGGTTATACATGACTATACCATTGCCAAGAGCCTCTTTCACCCCTCAGAACCTCTCTCACCCCTTTCTCACCCCTCAGAACCTCTCTCACCCCTCTCTCACCACCAGAGGAGGCTGGTGGGAGGAGCTATAGGAGGATGTGCTCATGTTTGACTCCATTCTATTTATTGCATTCCATCCATTACAATGTGCCCGCCCTTCTATAGCTCCTCCCACCAGCCTCCTCTGCTCACCCCTCAGATGGAGACATATTCCACTTAAACAGAGGCAGTGAGAATGAAAAGTTGATTGGGGGGAAGTGAGAAACACATCAGCTTTAATATTGCAGATAGATTATAGCTTCCATCAATGTAATTGTCTGCATCACTTCCAATCCCCCATATGTTTTTTGGCAAATATATACATATACATACACATACATACACTCATATACATATAAATACATACATATACACATACATACATACATACATACATATAAATACATATACATACATATACAGTGGGGAGAACAAGTATTTGTCGCTCACCACCTTCCGGAGACATTTGAAACCCCACCTCTTTAAGGAATACCTGGGATAGGATAAAGTAATCCTTCTACCCCCCCCCCCCCAAAAAAAAAGTAAAGTGGTTATCCCACTGGCTATAGGGTGAATGCATCAATTTGTGAGTCGCTCTGGACTAGAGCGTCTGCTAAATGACGTAAATGTGCCCTTAAGCAAGGCACTTAACCCTAATTGCTCCTGTAAGTCGCTCTGGATAAGAGCGTCTGCTAAATGACTAAAATGTAAATGTAAAGTATTTGATACACTGCCGATTTTGCAGGTTGTCACGCCCTGGCTCTGGGGACGCTTGTATGTTGAGCCAGAGTGTGAGTGTTCTTTGTGGTGTTCTAGTTTTGTGTTTCTAGGGTGTTTTAGTTATTGTGTTCCTATGTTGGCCAGAGTGGTTCTCAATCAGAGGCAACGAGTGTCAGCTGTTGCTGGTTGTCTCTGATTGGGAACCATATTTAAACAGTCTGTTTTTCCACAGTATTTGTGGGATCTTGTTCCTGTGTAGGTTTGTGTTTTGCACCTTTGGATGTCACGTATCGATTTTGTTATTTTGTTTGTGTAATCATAATCATAAAAGCATGTTCGCAAATAACGCTGCGCATTGGTCCTCTGTTCCCGACGATCGTGACAGAAGATCCCACCAAAACTGGACCAAGCGGCGTGTCCAGGAGCCATCGCCAGGGGAATCTCTAGCGGATCTCCGTTGCAACCTCGACTGGGTCAAGAGCAGAGAGGTTGGACTTGGGAGCAGTGGAGGAAGAGTCTCGACTGGGCCAAGCCAAGTGAAGAGCAGAGAGGTTGGACTTTGGAGCAGTGGGGTGAGAATCTGGCGAGAGATAGGGAGGCCTGGTCCACGGGGAGGAGAGACACCCAGAAAATGTTTAGGGGGGGGGCTCATGCCGTGGACGACGGGGCAGCAGGAGGCCGCAATAGAGCGGTCCAGCGGGTTGGCAGAGGAGGCCGCCAGGTTACGGGGGCCGCTGGTCACAAAGGGGAAGGAAAGTGTAGAGGCACGGCGAGAGGTACTGGGGTGTGTTACCAGTCCGGTCCGGCCCGTTCCTGATCCCCGCGTAGGGCCAGTGGTGTGTGTCCCCAGTACGGTCCGGCCTGTTCCTGTCCCTCGCACCGAGCCTGTGGTGTGCGTCGCCAACCCAGTCCGGCCTGTTCCTGCTCCCCGCACCAAGCCTATGGTGCGCGTCGCCAGCCCGGCCCGGCCTGTTCCTGCTCCCCGCACCAAGCCAATGGTGCGCGTCGCCAGCCCGGCCCGGCCTGTTCCTGCTCCCCGCACCAAGCCTATGGTGCGCGTCGCCAGCCCGGCCCGGCCTGTTCCTGCTCCCCGCACCAAGCCAATGGTGCGCGTCGCCGGCCCGGCCCGGCCTGGCCTGTTCCTGCTCCCCGCACCAAGCCAATGGTGCGCTTCGTCAGCCCGGTCCGCCCCGCTCCTGCTCCCCGCACCAAGCCTATGGTGCTCGTCGCCAGCCCGGTCCGGCCCATTCCTGCTCCCCGCACCAGGCCAATGGTGCGCGTCGCCAGCCCGGCCCGGCCTTTTCCTGCTCCCCGCACCAAGCCAGTGGTGTGCGTCGTCAGTCCGGCACAGCTTGTGCCTGTTCCACGCCGGAGCTAGAGCAATCCGCTCCACCAGTGTTCAGTCCAGCTCCGGCCAGCAGGGCCAGACCGGACCAGGGGTACTGTGGGGGGTTAGAGAGGGAGTGGGGATCATGCCCGGAGCCGGATCCGCCGCCAAGGCGGAGTGCCCACCCGGTCCCTCCCCTGTGGTGTTCTGTTGGCGCGGTCGGAGTCCGCGCCTTTGGGGGGGGGGTACTGTCACGCCCTGGCTCTGGGGACGCTTGTATGTTGAGCCAGGGTGGGAGTGTTCTTTGTGGTGTTCTAGTTTTGTGTTTCTAGGGTGTTCTAGTTATTGTGTTTCTATGTTGGCCAGAGTGGTTCTCAATCAGAGGCAACGAGTGTCAGCTGTTGCTGGTTGTCTCTGATTGGGAACCATATTTAAATTTCCACAGTATTTGTGGGATCTTGTTCCTGTGTAGGTTTGTGTTTTGCACCTTTGGACGTCACGTATCGATTTTGTTATTTTGTTCGTGTAATCATAAATAAAAGCATATTCGCAAATAACACTGCGCATTGGTCCTCTGTTCCCGACGATCGTGACACAGGTTTTCCTACTTACAAAGCATGTAGAGGTCTGTCATTTTTATCATAGGTACACTTCAACTGTGAGGGACGGAATCTAAAACAAAAATCCAGAAAATCACATTGTATGATTTTTAAGTAATTCATTTGCATTTTATTGCATGACATAAGTATTTGATACATCAGAAAAGCAGAACTTAATATTTGGTACAGAAACATTTGTTTGCAATTACAGAGATCATACGTTTCCTGTAGGTCTTGACCAGGTTTGCACACACTGCAGCAGAGATTATGGCCCACTCCTCCACACAGACCTTCTCCAGATCCTTCAGGTTTCTGGGCTGTCGCTGGGCAATACAGACTTTCAGCTCCCTCCAAAGATTTTCTATTGGGTTCAGGTCTGGAGACTGGCTAGGCCACTCCAGGACCTTGAGATGCTTCTTACGGAGCCACTCCTTAGTTGCCCTGGCTGTGTGTTTCGGGTCGTTGTCATGCTGGAAGACCCAGCCATGACCCATCTTCAATGCTCTTACTGAGGGAAGGAGGTTGTTGGCCAAGATCTCGCGATACATGGCCCCATCCATCCTCCCCTCAATACGGTGCAGTCGTCCTGTCCCCTTTGCAGAAAAGCATCCCATGTTTCCACCTCCATGCTTCACGGTTGGGATGGTGTTCTTGGGGTTGTACTCATCCTTCTTCTTCCTCCAAACACGGCGAGTGGAGTTTAGACCAAAAAGCTCTATTTTTGTGTCATCAGACCACATGACCTTCTCCCATTTCTCCTCTGGATCATCCAGATGGTAATTGGCAAACTTCAGATGGGCCTGGACATGCGCTGGCTTGAGCAGGGGGACCTTGCGTGCGCTGCAGGATTTTAATCCATGACGGCATAGTGTGTTACTAATGGTTTTCTTTGAGACTGTGGTCCCAGCTCTCTTCAGGTCATTGACCAGGTCCTGCCGTGTAGTTCTGGGCTGATCCCTCACCTTCCTCATGATCATTGATGCCCCACGAGGTGAGATCTTGCATGGAGCCCCAGACCGAGGGTGATTGACCGTCATCTTGAACTTCTTCCATTTTCTAATAATTGCGCCAACAGTTGTTGCCTTCTCACCAAGCTGCTTGCCTATTGTCCTGTAGCCCATCCCAGCCTTGTGCAGGTCTACAATTTTATCCCTGATGTCCTTACACAGCTCTCTGGTCTTGGCCATTGTGGAGAGGTTGGAGTCTGTTTGATTGAGTGTGTGGACAGGTGTCTTTTATACAGGTAACGAGTTCAAACAGGTGCAGTTAATACAAGTAATGAGTGGAGAACAGGAGGGCTTCTTAAAGAAAAACTAACAGGTCTGTGAGAGCCGGAATTCTTACTGGTTGGTAGGTGATCAAATACTTATGTCATGCAATAAAATGCAAATTAATTACTTAAAAATCATACAATGTTATTTTCTGGATTTTTGTTTTAGATTCCGTCTCTCACAGTTGAAGTGTACCTATGATAAAAATTACAGACCTCTACATGCTTTGTAAGTAGGAAAACCTGCAAAATCGGCAGTGTATCAAATATATATATACAGTGTACCACTGTATATATACATATCTTTGAAAAATATATATATTTTCCTTTATTACTTTCTAACCCTACCACCCCTCCCCTAATTGGAGTAAATAAGTGAACAACAATGCTTAGGCTTCTACTTCCAGTTTATACATACTATATACATTTTATGGATACAGTCTATTTTATAATAGTTATATTCTGTTTGTTTTTACTCTTGTCCTTCCTCTACCCTCAACCTCTCCCATCTATTTCTGATGTCCATCCGGTTTGATTTCTATTTGCCATATCTTTTAAACAGTGTTCTTTACCAAAAGTTCTTAACCTATAACCTATATACGTTTTATGGACACAGTATGTTTTACATTAGTTATCTTGTTGTTATTAGTTGTTATTAGTCCCAACCTTCAGCTCCGTTCAACCCCTCCCATCTATCTCTTAACACCATCCATATTGGATTTCTATTTGCCATATATTTTTCAACCGTGCTGTGATGTTTCACCAAAGTTCTGAACCTTTCTATTCTCATTGTTTCTACAGACTGTAAATTGAAAATAAACATTTTTACTAAAAGTATTTTTATATTATTGATCGATTGACTGTCACTTTTCAGATCACCAAGTAGTGCTATCTGCAGGGTTAGCTCCAGGTAAATATTGCAATTCTTCAGCCATTCCTGGACCTGTGACCAAAAACAAGCTACATATGGACAGTACCAAAACAAATGATCTAATGATTATGTCTCTTCGCAGCAAAATCTGCAGATCTGGGAAGGTTGTATCCTCCATATAAATAACATTCTATTGGTTGCAAGAATTTTGTATAATAATTTAAATTGAAAAATTCCACGTTTTGAATCCGGCGTCATTTTGCATATCAGTTCCATGGAATCGGTACGTCAAAAATCTCTATTTTGGCAATCAATAATCTATATGGGATGGCTGTCAATTTTTGGGTGCTTAAATGAAACTGGTATACTTTTTATTCATCACAATTTTCTTTATCCAATTATGGTCTTTAATGCAGGGCCGACAGACAACTTCCTTACTTTTTCCCCCTTCCACTTTCCTCTTCCATTTTTGCGGTAACGCTACAATTAGTTGGTTGTAATTCTGGGCAGAGCAGACATTTCCATATGTTTTTGTTAGCTGCATGTTCTAAATAACGCCACCAGTCCTTTCTAAAAATATATATTTTTTTTTTGTTGCAATTAGTATATTTGAGTTTAACCACAATATTTGTTGCATTATTTGTTCTGTCCTTTCTGGTGGATTAAATTGAAATTGCAACCAACTTTCTATGGCTTGTTTTTAAAATAGCGATATTTGGGAGATGATTTCCTTTTCAAAAAATGTAATCTGAATAAAAGGAAAAAGGCCATTCTTGAACATAGGGAGAAACATTCTTACTAATTTGCTAGAGAACCAGTTCGGATTTAAGTATCACTTTTGTATGACTGAAGCCTTTAGACTGAAGCCTTTAGACTGAAGCCTTTAGTATCATTCTTCTTCATCCATCCTCAGCATCAAGAATGCTCATCCAAATGATTTATGCAGGTTTTACTTGACAATACCATCCCATGAGTCTCTCCCACCCCTCAGAACCTCTCTCACCCCTCAGAGCCTCATTCACCCCTCAGAACCTCTCTCATCCCTCAGAACCTCTCGCACCGCTCAGAACCTCTCTCACCCCTCAGAGCCTCTCTCACCCCTCAGAGCCTCACTCACCCCTCAGAACCTCTCTCATCCCTCAGAACCTCTCGCACCACTCAGAACCTCTCTCACCCCTCAGAGCCTCTCTCACCCCTCAGAACGTCTCTCACCCCTCAGAGCCTCACTCACCCCTCAGAACTCTCTACCCTCAGAACCTCTCTACCCACCCCTCAGAGCCTCACCGCTCAGAACCTCTCTCACCCCTCAGAGCCTCTCTCACCCCTCAGAACCTCTCTCACCCCTCAGAGCCTCTTTCAACCCTCTCTCACCCCTCAGAATCTCTCTCACCCCTCAGAACCTCTCTCACCCCTGTCTCCAGAGTTGTGGACTCGAGTCACAAGACTTGGACTCCAGTCTGACTCAAGTCACAAATTTGATGACTTGAGACTCGACTTGATAGAAATTAAATAACTTGAGACTTGACCTGGACTTGGAGCCTCAAGACTCGGGACTCGACTTTGACTTGAGAATGGTGACTTGAAATTATCTGGCCAGGTTTTGTAATGTTTGTCACTCATTTTGTGGCACAGAGTATATGTGGATTGATTACTCTACACATAGCCAGAGATAGTAGCCACATCACCCTTGCAAAAAACCTGCAACAGATTGGCTAGTGAAAAGCACACGCTGCACTCTGATTGGACCAGCAAACTGTCAATCAACACAGGTCGGGTGTGATTTGCTGTACAGCTATAGGATTAAGTGCAGCGCAAAGTCAAATTGTAGGAAGAGGATTGCAGCTCCAAAAGTTGTTTGGTGATCAAGAATATTAACTATTTACTTTACTTTGATCCAAGATGGCGTAGCAGTGCGGTCGTGTTCTTTGTTGTGTGTCCGTGTAAATAGACAGTTTTTTTTATGTATTTATATTTTTCATACATATTTCCCTATCACACTTTTCATCCTTCTACAAAATATACTTTCCTGCAACCCGCCTCACTCAATGTGGAACGGATTCTATTATTGACTTACCTTTTATCTAGACTCTCCAGTTGAAACTAGCTAGCCAGCTAACTAGCTACTTGCTATTAGCCACCGTTAGCGGTTTTCACCCAGAACATCGGATTTTCTGCCGGAATAACTGAATCACTGGACATTAACACTGGATCGCAACTAGCTAGCCGCAACCGAATGGATGTTGCTGTTGGCTAATCACCACTGCCACCGAAGCAAGCACCAGTTAGCCTTGAGCTAGCCTCGAGCCAGGCCCATATCCAGGCTATCTACCTCTCTGTCTACCGGACGGGAGTAGCCAGCTAACTAGCTACTTGCTATTAGCCACCGTTAGTGGTTTTTCACCATTGTCCATGGCCTGCATTACCTACCAGTCAGCTCTAGCCTGGACTATTATCGGCCAGTCTGCACTGTCTGCACAGCGCGTTATCGACCCAGAACATATCGGTTTTTCTGCCGGAATCACTGAATCACTGGACATTTAACACCGGATCATCGCAACTAGCTAGCTGCAACCAAATGGATGTTGTTGTTGGCTAATCAGCCTTGATCTAGCCTCGAGCCAGGCCCATCTCCCGGCTATCTACCTCTCTGTCAACCGGACGGGACCTCCTAGTGTTGACACTGTCTGCCGACGAAATCGTCTGATGTGGTTTCAACAGGCTTCCCGTTACGACGTCGACCACGAAGATCCATCTGCTAGCCCAGGCCCGCTAGCACACGCAAGCCGTGGCCTCTTGCTCGCCAGTGCTGTAGCAGCCCCCGAACTACCTCCGAACTCTCCTATTGCTGTTCACCGGACCTTATGATAACTCAGCTATACAGCTGATGCCTGGTGGACTGTTCCTTTATACGGTACCTCATCCTGTTTATGTTTAGCCTTAGCCCAAACTTTGTCACCATTACCAGCTGTTGTCTTAGCTCTCTCGAATAACACCTGTGATTGCTTTATGCCTCTCTCCCATGTCAATATGCCTTGCTTATTGCTGTTTCGGTTATTTCTTATTGCACTATTTCACTGTAGATCCCCCAGCCCAGCTCAACCTGCCTTAGATAGCTCCTTTGTCCCACCCCCCATACACGCGGAGACCGACTCAATCGGTGCCTCCAGTGATGCTATCTCTTTCATCATTACCCAACACTTAGGTTTACCTCCACTGTACTCATATCCTTCCATATCCTTGTCTGTACATAATGCCCTGAATCTATTCTACAATCCCCGGAAATCTGCCCCTATTTTTCTCTGTACCCAACACACTAGAAGACCATTACTTAAAGCCTTTAGCCGTATCCTTATTCTACTCCTCCTCTGTTCCTCTGGTGATGTAGAGGTTAACCCAGGCCCTGTAGCCCCCAGTATCACTCCTACTCCCCAGGCATTAGCATTTGTTAACTTCTGTAACCGTAAAAGCCTTGGTTTCTTGCACGTTAACATCCGAAGCCTCCTCCCTAAGTCTGAATCTTGGCTTAGGAAGGCCACCAAAAATTCAGAAATGTCCATCCCCAACTACAACATTTTCCATCTCGATAGAACTGCCAAAGGGGGTGGGGTTGTAATCTACTGTCGAGATAGCCTGCAGAGCTCTATCATACTATCCAGGTCTGTGCCCAAACAGTTTGAGCTTCTACTTCTAAAATCCACCTTTCCAGAAATAAGTATCTCACAGTTGCCGCTTGCTACATACCCCCCTCAGCCCCAAGCTGTGCCCTGGACACCATATGTGAACTGATTGCCCCCCATCTATCCTCAGAGTTCGTACTGCTTGGTGACCTAAACTGAGATATGCTTAACATCCCGGCCAACCTACAATCTAAACTAGATGCCCTCAATCTCACACAAATGATCAACGAACCTACCAGGTACAACCCTAAATCTGTAAACATGGGCACCCTCATAGATATCATCCTGACAAATGTACCCTCTAAATACACCTCCGCTGTCTTCAACCAGGATCTCAGCGATCACTGCCTTATTGCCTGCGTCCGTAATGGGTCCGCGGTCAAACGACCACCCCTCATCACTGTCAAACGCTCCCTAAAACACTTTAGCGAGCAGGCCTTTCTAATTGACCTGGCCCGGGTATCCTGGATGGATATTGACCTCATTCCATCAGTAGAGGATGCCTGGTTGTTCTTTAAAAGTGCTTTCCTCTCAATCTTAAATAAGCATGCCCCATTCAAAAAATTCAGAACTAAGAACAGATATAGCCCCTGGTTCTCCTCAGACTTGACTGCCCTTGACCAGCACAAAAACATCCTGTGGCGTACTGCATTAACATCGAACAGCCCCCGCGATATGCAACTTTTCAGGGAAGTCAGGAACCAATATACACAATCAGTTAGGAAAGCAAAGGCTAGCAGAAATGTGCATCCTGTAGCACTAACTCCAAAAAGTTTTGGGACACTGTAAAGTCCATGGAAAATAAGAGCACCTCCTCCCAACTGCCCACTGCACTGAGGCTAGGAAACACTGTCACCACAGATAAATCTACAATAATCGAGAATTTCAACAAGCATTTTGCTACGGCTGGCCATGCTTTCCACCTGGCTACCACTACCCCGGCCACCAGCTCTGCAACCTCCGCTGCAACTTGCCCATGCCCCATCATCTTTTGCACATCTATCATTCCTGTGTTAATATGAAATTGTAACTATTTTGAACTATGGCCTATTTATTGCCTTACCTCCATAACTTACTACATTCGCACACACTATATTTTAATTTTCTGTTGTATTTCTTTTTTTTTACCCCATATGTAACTCTGTGTTGTTTTTTTATCGCACTGCTTTCCTTTATCTTGGCCAGGTCGCAGTTGTAAATGAGAACTTGTTCTCAACTGGCCTACCTGGTTAAATAAAGGTGAAATAAATAAATAAATAAAAATTTAAGCTCACCAGCAATGAGGCAACAATTACTAGCATAGGCCTACTGGTCTTTTGGTATGTAACAATTGCTTGCAATATATAATTTACTTATGAAGCTTACATTTGGAATCAAAGGACAGTAGCATGGATGAAGTACATTTTTTTTCTCCATCCACCGTACAGGTCAGTCGACGTGCTCCAGCCACTCCATCGATGTTTTCAGTAATATCCTCTTCCTTTATTTCTTGTGCCACCCCAGAAATAACCCCCTTGATAGGCGCCCTACAATGGAAATCCATACAGGAAACATTCCACTCTGATATCTTTTTGAGTCTTAAAACACGCTTCTTCTGCACCGCAGACACACAAAAAATCTAAATAAGACTACTTCTTGTGACTCTCACCGACTCCACACTTTCCTCCAACACATTCCAGATTTTCCTCGAGATGTTAAATGGATTTCCCAAGTAGCATTGATCCAAAACCCTCACTCGGACAAATAATGAGTCTAGTGGTTTCCTATTTTCCACCACAGCTTTACTTCTCCTTTCCCTTCTTATTCGCCACGGTAACCCACTCACTTTCTGTACTATTAGCTTCACCCGACTCACTAGCAGTTTCAAACAAAACCTCAGTTTCCGCTATCGTCCTTGGCAGAAATGTTTGCTTTTGCTTTCAGACATTTAAATGCATCGGCCCTATGTGTTAAATCTATATTCAAATCAAATCAAATCAAATCAAATTGTATTTGCCACATGCGCCGAATACAACAGGTGTAGACATTACAGTGAAATGCTTACTTACAAGCCCTTAACCAACAATGCATAATAACATTTTTTTTATAATAAAGTGTTAAGTAAAAAAATACAATTAAATAACTAAAGAGCAGCAGTAAAATAAAATAACAGTAGGGAGGCTATATACAGGGGGGTACCGGTGCAGAGTCAATGTGCGGGGGCACCGGCTAGTCGAGGTAATTGAGGTAATATGTACATGTAGGTAGAGTTAAAGTGACTATTCCATCGAATACTACAATAATTGCAAGCGTTTCATAATTCCTTCCCGTACCGTTTATTGCAACACATAGACATTTCTGTTTGATGTTTCATAGGCCTACGATAGCTTTTCATTTAGCTAACCATTTCTTCCTCTGCTCTGAGTGGGCGCGATATTTATAGTGCACCTTAAGTTCGCAAGACTCATGAGGTAGAAGTTCTGTTGGAGTTCTGTGTGTCTGTGTCCAATGTCTCTGACATTTTTGTTGTGTGTGAACAAATGATTGTTCCATGTACTGTATGCATGGTGTTGAAAGATCATTAATAATCTAATTAAGATGAATATACCAATGTAAAAATCGATGTGGAAATGGCCTTTTACATTGTAGAACCAGTTTATTGGTTGTAATTGCCAATTGGGTAATTGTATGGTCCTGGGTGCCAAGCACTCATACAATGTAGGCCTGCCTACATGTTTGCTCTCCTGTTAGACAGATTCGATTTGGTTTCTCAAGGGGAGGCTGTACAGTCTTGCCCTCTACCTGTGTCCGTTCAGATAGGACAGGTTAAGCCTGATACAGAGGCTATTTCTTTGGGCTATTGCCCATGTATTTTTGGCTAATCTACTTGTATATTTTGTATGATATGGCACTTTCACCATTGGATCAACAAGACCGGTAAATACAGTGGGGAAAAAAAGTATTTAGTCAGCCACCAATTGTGCAAGTTCTCCCACTTAAAAAGATGAGAGAGGCCTGTAATCATAGGTACATGTCAACTATGACAAACAAATTGAGAAAAAAAAATCCAGAAAATCACATTGCAAGATTTTTTATGAATTTATTTGCAAATTATGGTGGAAAATAAGTATTTGGTCACCTACAAACAAGCAAGATTTCTGGCTCTCACAGACCTGTAACTTCTTCTTTAAGAGGCTCCTCTGTCCTCCACTCGTTACCTGTATTAATGGCACCTGTTTGAACTTGTTATCAGTATAAAAGACACCTGTCCACAACCTCAAACAGTCACACTCCAAACTCCACTATGGCCAAGACCAAAGAGCTGTCAAAGGACACCAGAAACAAAATTGTAGACCTGCACCAGGCTGGGAAGACTGAATCTGCAATAGGTAAGCAGCTTGGTTTGAAGAAATCAACTGTGGGAGCAATTATTAGGAAATGGAAGACATACAAGACCACTGATAATCTCCCTCGATCTGGGGCTCCACACAAGATCTCACCCCGTGGGGTCAAAATGATCACAAGAACGGTGAGCAAAAATCCCAGAACCACACGGGGGGACCTAGTGAATGACCTGCAGAGAGCTGGGACCAAAGTAACAAAGCCTACCATCAGTAACACACTACGACGCCAGGGACTCAAATCCTGCAGTGCCAGACGTGTCCCCCTGCTTAAGCCAGTACATGTCCAGGCCCGTCTGAAGTTTGCTAGAGTGCATTTGGATGATCCAGAAGAGAATTGGGAGAATGTCATATGGTCAGATGAAACCAAAATATAACTTTTTGGTAAAAACTCAACTCGTCGTGTTTGGAGGACAAAGAATGCTGAGTTGCATCCAAAGAACACCATACCTACTGTGAAGCATGGGGGGTGGAAACATCATGCTTTGGGGCTGTTTTTCTGCAAAGGGACCAGGACGACTGATCCGTGTAAAGGAAAGAATGAATGGGGCCATGTATCGTGAGATTTTGAGTGAAAACCTCCTTCCATCAGCAAGGGCATTGAAGATGAAACGTGGCTGGGTCTTTCAGCATGACAATGATCCCAAACACACCGCCCGGGCAACGAAGGAGTGGCTTTGTAAGAATCATTTCAAGGTCCTGGAGTGGCCTAGCCAGTCTCCAGATCTCAACCCCATAGAAAATCTTTGGAGGGAGTTGAAAGTCCATGTTGCCCAGCGACAGCCCCAAAACATCACTGCTCTAGAGGAGATCTGCATGGAGGAATGGGCCAAAATACCAGCAACAGTGTGTGAAAACCTTGTGAAGACTTACAGAAAACATTTGACCTGTGTCATTGCCAACAAAGGGTATATAACAAAGTATTGAGAAACTTTTGTTATTGACCAAATACTTATTTCCACCATAATTTTCAAATAAATTCATTAAAAATCCTACAATGTGATTTTCTGGATTTTTTTTCTCATTTTGTCTGTCAAAGTTGACGTGTACCTATGATGAAAATTACAGGCCTCTCTCATCTTTTTAAGTGGGAGAACTTGCACAATTGGTGGCTGACTAAATACTTTTTTTCCACACTGTAAGTCTACACTCAACCTGCCTTGCCTTCTGCTGATTTCATGACCTTACAATTGCTACAAGGTCCATATTTTACAATTACATAGGCTAATCAAAATGTGTTGACAAAATAATGAAAAAGGCTGCCTGGTACCCTCAATAAATAGACAAAGATTTGTAGTGGAACAAGGCGTTGCATGTTTAGATTTCTTTTAAACTTGACTTGAGACCTGACTTGAAAACTTGTGACTCGACTCGACTTTACTTTCTCTTAGACTTGGACTTGACTCGAGTCTTGACCCGTTCTACTTGGGACTCGACTTGAAACTGGGACCTTGTGACTTGAGACTTGCTTGGGACTCGAATAATACTGACTTGGTCCCTCTCTCACCCCTCAGAGCCTCTCTCACCCATCTCACACCCCTCAGATGGAGATTCCTTAATGGAGGCTGTAAAGGAATATAAGGACCGAGTAGAACAGTAAGGAAACATTTAGGAGAGAATAAAAAATGTTAATCTGGGGAAACGGCCATGTTCAACAAAGAACTCCTCTTGTGTGTGCTTAACCAGTCTTCACACAGGTATAGTAGAACAGAGTCAACAAAGGACTCTTGTTTGACCAGCCTTAACTGATACCACAGTTTCATGATGAGTTTACCTGATAGATGTACCTACTTATAGCGTGAGTGATGTTACTGTTATTACTCTTCACTGGCATCTATCTTCTCCCTCCATTCTGTGCATTAAGAATGCCCATCAAAATATTTTAAGTATTTTTAATGTGACAACAGCCAACCATTCAACATGTTTCCTTGGCATCATTTAGCAGGTACCAATCTTTCTCTCATCACAATTAACCTACTTATCAAATGTGTTATACATGTTTTACATTGAAATACTATTCCCAAGAGCCTCTCTCATCGCCAATAATGTAAATCTTGAAAATGAATTATAGATGCATGGAAGCATGAAAATATGACTGCAATTTCCTGGCACTTGATAGGCCATCTCAGTTTACTGCTTCTGGACCTATCAGTTAGGTAATAACCAGTAAGTCAGTGACCTGTTTGCTTTTAGATGTAATTTACGGTCAAATGAAATGACCGTAAAATGAACAAATTAAGATCCTACATCTGTACAGTACATATGTAAAAAATTCTCTACGCACACTGACAATAGCTTGGGGTGGTGATCCATTTCAAAAGGTGAAGAGGTGTTATTAAGACGGTGTCGTCACTGTTCAACATCGCTGCCATCACCCCATTGCTAAAGAAACCATTCCTTGACCAAGACCTCTCAAACTACAGGCCTCTTTCAAACCTCCCTTTTCTATCTAAAGTCCTGGAGAAGATAGTGGTAACTCAGCTTCACTCACACCTCAGTGCTAACCAGCTTTATGAAGCTCTCCAGTCTGGCTTTAGGCCCTTGCACAGTACTGAGACAGCCCTGGTGAAGGTTGTAAATGACCTGCTCATGGCTGCATATACAGGATCCCCCACCATCTTGATTCTTCTCAACCTCAGTGCTACTTTTGAAACAGTAGGTCACACCATTCTACTGCAGCGCTTCAGAGAACATACTGACATCTGCCCTAAACTGGTTTAACTCCTACCTCTCTAACCACAAGCAGTACATCACCCTCGGTGAGGCAAGATCAGAGGAGTACCCCATAGCCTGCAGTGTCCCACAAGCAGAGCCAGACTAATACATTTGGGGCCCCGGGGCAAATACCTCCAAGGGGCCCCCCAACCCCACCCAAAAAATTCTGATAAATTCTTTAGGAAAACTGATTTTTTGGGGGGGAAACAGCTAACTTCCTGCATTTAAACGCATTTTGCCATAGGGCAGAGAGAAACATTTGCAGTTTTATAATACTATTCTATACATTTTGTCATGAGGCTGAGAGACAATGTTCCAGTTTTAAAGCTAATTTCCTGCAATTCTACACATTTTGACTTGGGGCAGAGAGAAAAATTTACTGTTTTATAGCTCATGCTTTTCTTCACATTTTGCCATGAGGATGAAATAACATTTTGCAGTTTTAAAGCTAATTTGCTACTATTCTACACATTTTTCCATGAGACTGTGAAAATGTTGCACTTTAAAAGCTAATTTCCTGCAATTCTACACATTTTGTCATTGATTATGACATGTTCATTTGCTATCTGGGGGGCCCCGGGGTACCTGCCCGGGTCACATGCCCTGCGTGCCCGTTTGGTAATCCGGCCCTGCCCACAAGGGTCAATGTTAGGACCTATCCTCTTCCTACTCTACATGCTCCCACTTGGCCAGATCTTCAGACAGCACAGTGTCCAATTCCACTGCTACGCAGACGACACACAGGTGTACATTAAAACAAAGCCTGACTCAACATCTGCTCTGTCAACATTGTCCAACTGTCTGGAAGAGGTCAAATCTTAAAAGCAGAGAAAACTTCCTCCAACTCCAATATTTTGTGGCTCTTCTTGGTTTAGACCATGCTGGTAGACCTGCTTTTTCCCTCTGGTAGAGAACGGTTCCTAAAGTGTGTGGAGATAATGTTGCCTTTTATAACCCTGCTTCTCCCCAGCCAGATGTATGACAACATAGCGTCTCTGCGGTTTGATGTGGGGGGTAACGGGGAGATGGTGGCGGGGGCCATGGTGTCTGTGGAGGGAGAAGTGATGGACCGGTGGCAGCAGAGGGCCGGAAGGAGGACTGGATGACTGGAGTCCTGCTGGAGATGAGGAGGACCAACAGACTCATCACCAAGGAGACCATCTTCCAATGCACTGACCTACCCTTGTCTTTAAAGTAAAACTTTCTGTCTGTGTGTATAAAATGCCAGTGAAATATTCAGCAGCACCAGCCTATAGTGTGTGAAAGGTGATGCTTGTTATTGTTCGAAAAGGAGATGATCCCAACGGTGTGGTGTGTTTCCCTCAGGGTGGACTGGATGCTGCTGTACCAGGGGACGGTGATGCTGGCTGGGAACCCAACCAGGTCTCAGAGAATTTCATATTATTCTGTACGTAAATCTGAGAGACTCCATTTAATATGATATGTTACAGAACATTTCGTATGGTATGCATTAATTTGTGGACATCCATCATCCATTTCGTATTATATGTTACGAATTTGCAGAACGTACAATATGTTCTGAATTTGCGGAACGTACAATATTTTATGAATTTGCTAACGTTGTAACCATCATATTGTACGAATTGCAATTCGTAACATATCATACGAATTGTAATTCGTAACATATAATACGAAATGGATGATGGACAGCCACAAATGAATACATACCATAGGGAACGTAACAAATCATACTAATTGAGTGTCCCAGATTTACCATTAACTATGTTACGTCTACCCCTGGTCCAGGTTGCCGTGCTGGTTCTTTCCTTGTCACAGTCAGAAATGGTAGACGGTTAAGTATGTCTATCTTCCAGTAGATAATGACAAGGAGGAGTGTCAGTGGAGGCTCCTCAGAGGAGGAAGGGGAGGACCATCCTCCTCAGTGAATTTCATAAAAATAAAAATGGTGAAACATTAAAAGTTATCATTTTTAGATAAAACTATACTAAATATATTCATGTCACCAAATAATTTATTAAAACTCACTGTTTTGCAATGAAGGTCTACAGTATCCTCAACAGCACTCTGTAGGGTAGCACCATGGTGTAGCCGGAGGACAGCTAGTTTCCGTCCTCCTCTGGATACATTGACTTCAATACAAAACCTAGGAGGCTCATGGTTCTCACCCCCTTCCATAGACTTATACAGTAACTATGACAACTTCCGGAGCTCTTGCAGCATGAACTGACATGTTGTCCACCCAATCAAAGGATCAGAGAATAAATCTAGTACTGAAAGCATAAGCTACAGAAAGCTAGCACTGCAGTGCATAAAATGTGGTGAGTAGTTGACTCAGAGAGAGAGAAAGACAATAGTTTAACAGGTTTTGAACATTTTACATTTTAGTCATTTAGCAGACGCTCTTATCCAGAGCGACTTACAGTTAGTGAATAAATATTTTTTTATACTGGCCCCCCGTGGGAATCAAACCCACAACCCTGGCGTTGCAAACGCCATGCTCTATCAACTGAGCTACATCCCTGCCGGCCATTCCCTCCCCTACCCTGGACCAATTGTGCGCCGCCCATGAGTCTCCCGGTCGGCCGGCTGCGACAGAGCCTGGATTCGAACCAGGATCTCTAGTGGCACAGTTAGCACTGCGATGCAGTGCATTAGACCACTGCGCCACTCAGGAGACTAATGAATTTCTTCAAAAATGAAGGAGAAGCAAGAGGGAGAGAGAGCTAGCTATTTTCGTTGTATTTGTTTTTCACTTAAAGATGTACTATATAGAAATCGCTCCTCCATTTCCTTCTTTCTAAAATTGGAATAGTTCGCTTAATTTCAGTCTGTAACAAAACAAGCAAGTATAGTGTAGAGAATCATTGTACCATCTAAATCGCTATGAAATGTATTTCCCATAACTAAAAATATTGTATTTTCACCTGTTTGAAGCTGAAAGTAAAAGACGCAAAAACTAAACATAAGAACGGGAAGCATAGAAATAGCCCACATAGAACAGATCTACCGCTTCTTAAACTTGCTTTCAATGATAATGACAGATTTATAACACACATTGCTATGTGAATTTGGCCGGGTCACCCAAAAAGTTACATATTGCAGCTAGCTAGCGAATGCAGCTAGCTAGTTTAGCCTACTCAAACACCCGGCTCAAACAGAGAGGGACACTATGTTAGCTAGCTGGCTATGGCTATCCAACAATGGAACTCTTCCAAGGTAAGCTTTTGGTTTTATACATTTATTGCCACCGGGGCCTGCCGGCTTAACTGCTAAACTGCTTGCTGTACACTGTATTTTATGATTGTAGTGGGTTTACTAACACGTTAGTTCTAGTAGCTATGTTGACTATGACGTTAGCTAATATGGTGACAACGATGTAGGCTGTGTGTAGCGGTTATGGTATGATGGTTTGGCTTGGAAAGATTTTTTCGCCTGGTCACAGAATAGCACGTAGATGCAAGAAGGAATTATACGAGCAAAGAGATTATGCTGTTTGTATGTGGCTGCTATGAAAGTGAACTGTGTTTGGGGGTGATCAGGGGTGTATTCATTACGCCATTTATGTCAGAATCTCTCGTTTACAACTGTTGGACTAATGATTACACCCTAGATTAACTAGATGCAGGCAAGAGTGTACAAGGCGGTATTGAATGTGTCACTGTCTGTCATCTTGATTACTCAAAATTATCTCAACCTGTGCACCTATGTTGTAAACTTTCATTCGTAGGCTAGGTTGTAGCAACCTGCTGATGGGTATAGGGAAAATTCAAGTATCATGTAGTAGCCTAAACCTATCGATGCTACATTGAACTGGGTGAATGGAATATGACTGACAGTCCTCCAATATGCTGTGATAGAAATATGGCCATGCTCATAAAATTTAAAAAACCATCCACCCCAATCTTCAACGGCACCGACCACCACTGGTCTGTGTGTGTGTGTGTGTGTGCGTGCCTGTGCATAAACCTGTCCCATTTACTGTAAGCACAACAGAATCCAGGCAACGGACGTGACAGATTTGATTTTTTTAAAGAGAATCTGTTCATTAGTTAGAACTTAATAAGTGGATGAGGGTGGACGGCTTGAACTGACCTGAAATGATAGAAAAAATATATGTATTGAATAATCTATTCATTAAAAGCATGGCAATGGCACATTTAGAATGAAAACTACATGAATATGCTAATAGAACGGAATAGACTCATAATGATGGCTGTAGCCTTACTATTATGCACTTTAATAGGTCTCCCACCATAGAAATAGGAAAAAATAGAATGGGCTTTGAAGCTCTAACCCTGGCAATTTGACTGGTAAACTCATCGGTACACTCGTAATGGCTGCCAGTCTACCCATTATGCCATCATTGACTTGAACGGAGACGCCGTTTCTATCCATTCTTATTCTATGTCTCCCACTCGGTGAAGTCATTATATTGCAGGCCCATATGTTCATAAAGGAAAGTTAGCCTAACATGTCTTAACCTCACCTTACTACTCTGCCTGTGTGACGAGTACTGAGGATTTGAAGAGGCAGGACGCAGACGCAGGAATTAACAAGGTGAAGGTTTACTCAAACAATGACAAAGAGAATTAACAAAGACAGAGTACATGACACGAAGCAAAACAATCACACACAACATCCTACAGAACAGTCCACGGCTAAATAGGGGTAGTGATGAGATGATGAGGTGCAGGTGCGCTGGAGGTGATTAGGGTGCGTTGGGTTTCCATTCCGGTGTTGCCGAGGTGGTGCGCTCAGACCGGTGGCTCAGTAGACCGGCGAATCAGAGTGCCGGAGGGGAGCAACAGGAGGAGACGTGACAGCCTGCCTGATGCATTTCACTACACCCGCAATACAAGCATTTCGCTACACCCGCAATAACATCTGCTAAATATGTGTATGTGACCAAGAAATTTGATTTGATTTGATGCTGTTCTTTGGGGTGAGGCTATTGGTGGAAGGGATACGGCATCTTTTATTGCTTTCATTCCTGACCGCTGGCTGACCATAGATTATATTAGCTTTACACTGGGCAATTGTTGCTAATGAGCTTTGTACTTGTGCGAGTTGTCGGAAGCACAACTGGCATATGTTGTGAGATTTGCTGTTGTCTTTCACGCAAAGTCCTATTTTACTCAGAGCATCTAACTTCCTGAAATTGTACACATTTTGCCATGGGGCAAAGATAAGAATGTGCAGTTTTATAGCTAATCTCATGCTATTACACATTTTGCAATGAGGCTGAGAGAAAATGTTAGCATTTTAAAGCTAATTAAAGCTAAATATATAGGTGGGTCGACTGTGGTAAAGGCACTGGATCATGAGCTGTCTTGTTTTGGGGCTGTCGCTGGGCAACACGGACTTTCAACTCCCTCCAAAGATTTTCTATGGGGTTGAGATCTGGAGACTGGCTAGGCCACTCCAGGACCTTGAAATGCTTCTTACGAAGCCACTCCTTCGTTGCCCGGGCGGTGTGTTTGGGATCATTGTCATGCTGAAAGATTCAGCCACGTTTCATCTTCAATGCCCTTGCTGATGGAAGGAGGTTTTCACTCAAAATCTCACGATACATGGCCCCATTCATTCTTTCCTTTACACGGATCAGTCGTCCTGGTCCCTTTGCAGAAAAACAGCCCCAAAGCATGATGTTTCCACCCCCATGCTTCACAGTAGGTATGGTGTTCTTTGGATGCAACTCAGCATTCTTTGTCCTCCAAACACGACGAGTTGAGTTTTTACCAAAAAGTTCTATTTTGGTTTCATCTGACCATATGACATTCTCCCAATCCTCTTCTGGATCATCCAAATGCACTCTAGCAAACTTCAGACGGGCCTGGACATGTACTGGCTTAAGCAGGGGGACACGTCTGGCACTGCAGGATTTGAGTCCCTGGCGGCGTAGTGTGTTACTGATGGTAGGCTTTGTTACTTTGGTCCCAGCTCTCTGCAGGTCATTCACTAGGTCCCCCCGTGTGGTTCTGGGATTTTTGCTCACCGTTCTTGTGATCATTTTGACCCCACGGGGTGAGATCTTGCGTGGAGCCCCAGATCGAGGGAGATTATCAGTGGTCTTGTATGTCTTCCATTTCCTAATAATTGCTCCCACAGTTGATTTCTTCAAACCAAGCTGCTTACCTATTGCAGATTCAGTCTTTCCAGCCTGGTGCAGGTCTACAATTTTGTTTCTGGTGTCCTTTGACAGCTATTTGGTCTTGGCCATAGTGGAGTTTGGAGTGTGACTGTTTGAGGTTGTGGACAGGTGTCTTTTATACTGATAACAAGTTCAAACAGGTGCCATTAATACAGGTAACGAGTGGAGGACAGAGGAGCCTCTTAAATAAGAAGTTACAGGTCTGTGAGAGCCAGAAATCTTGCTTGTTTGCAGGTGACCAAATACTTATTTTCCACCATAATTTGCAAATAAATTCATAGAAAATCCTACAATGTGATTTTCTGGAAAAAAAATGCTCAATTTGTCTGTCATAGTTGACGTGTACCTATTAATGAAAATTACAGGCCTCTCTCATCTTTTTAAGTGGGAGTACTTGCACAATTGGTGGCTGACTAAATACTTGTTTTCCCCACTGTAGGTGGTCGCCTAGGGCCCCAGGCTGCTAGGGGGCCCCAGACCAAAAACAACTTACTGTTGAGTGTTAGAATAGCTGAATACACAAGGTGCAATTTTCTAAATTTGGTTGTGCATGAACAGTTTTCTTCTTGTTTTGTCAGTCACTGACATTTTTTAGATTGGTAAATTAGTCTACCCAGATATCTAAACTTGTAATAATCATGGCCCAATTACCTCTAGGGCACGAACGGCACGTTCCCAGGGGCCCTAACTTCCAGGGGGCCCCCCACTGATTTTGTTAGTCACTCTCACTCACATATCGGCACATGGCATAAGTCATGGCAAAATGTGTAGAATTTCAGAAAATAAGCTCTAAAACTGCAAACATTTCTCTCTACTCCATGGCAAAATGAGTAAAAATGCATTGTTATGAAATTGCAATCTTTTCTCTACGCCCCATGGCAAAATGAGTAGAATTGCAGAAAACTTGCTTTAAAACTGCAACATTTTCTCTTCGCCTCATTGGCAAAATGTGTAGAATTGCAGGAAATTAACTTTAATACAATCTCAAAAAAAATCTCATCTAGGGGTCGTAAAAGGCTAGGGCTGGCCCTGCATGCACGCACACATACACACACACATACACATACATTGCATAGAGTACAAGAGCTTGAGGTGGTGTTACTTTCGAGTCATGTCTTGTCATGCTTCAGGTTGGTGTCAATTTCTTGGTTCTTGTCATGTTAGTGTCCTTGTGTTTACCTGAGACTTGGGGATGAGGCCCACTCTGAAGAATCCAATATGGCCACTGTCTATCTTGGTGCAGTGGAGGCGATGTTCTCTGGGGACGGGCCGTCACACAACACACCATCCACCTAGACAGCCAGACAGACAGCCAGACAGACAGACAGACAGACAGACAGACACACAGACATACCATAGTGCCCTCAAAGCTCATCACTAAGCTAAGGATCCTGGGACTAAACACCTCCCTCTGCAACTGGATCCTGGACTTCCTGACGGGCCGCCCCCCAAGTGGTAAGGGTAGGTAACAACACATCTGCCACACTGATCCTCAACACAGGGGCCCCTCAGGGGTGCGTGCTCAGTCCCCTCCTGTACTCCCTGTTCACCCATGACTGCATGGCCAGGCACGACTCCAACACCATCATTAAGTTTGCCGACAACACAACAGTGGTAGGCCTGATCACCGACAACGATGAGACAGCCTATAGGGAGGAGGTCAGAGACCTGGCCGTGTGGTGACA
Organism: Coregonus clupeaformis; assembly: GCF_020615455.1. Taxonomy (NCBI): domain Eukaryota; kingdom Metazoa; phylum Chordata; class Actinopteri; order Salmoniformes; family Salmonidae; genus Coregonus; species Coregonus clupeaformis. The sequence goes on along the minus strand of NC_059197.1, from coordinate 20,765,077 downwards.
GGACAACAACCTCTCCCTCAACGTGACCAAGACAAAGGAGATGATTGTGGACTACAGGAAAAAAAAGAGGACTGAGCACGCCCCCATTCTCATCGACGGGGCTGTAGTGGAACAGGTTGAGAGCTTCAAGTTCCTTGGTGTCCACATCACCAACGAACTATCATGGTCCAAACACACCAAGACAGTCGTGAAGAGGGCATGACAAAGCCTATTCCCCCTCAGGAAACTGAAAAGATTTGGCATGGGTCCTCAGATCCTCAAAAAATTATACAGCTGCACCATCGAGAGCATCCTGACTGGTTGCATCACCGCCTGGTATGGCAACTTCTTGGCCTCCGACCGCAAGGCACTACAGAGGGTAGTGTGTACGGCCCAGTACATCACTGGGGCCAAGCTTCCTGCCATCCAGGACCTCTATACCAGGCGGTGTCAGAGGAATGCCCTCAAAATTGTCAAAGACTCCAGCCACCCTAGTCATAGACTGTTCTCTCTGCTACCGCACGGCAAGCGGTACCGGAGTGCCAAGTCTAGGTCCAAAAGACTTCTCAACAGCTTCTACCCCAAGCCATAAGACTCCTGAACAGCTAATCATGGCTACCCGGACTATTTGCACTGCCCCCCCACCCCATCCTTTTACGCTGCTGCTACTCTGTTAATTATTTATGCATAGTCACTTTAACTCTGCCCACATGTACATATTACTTAAACTACCTCAACTAGCCGGTGCCCCCACACATTGACTCTGCACCGGTACCCCCCTGTATATATAGCCTCCCTACTGTTATTTTATTTTACTTCTGCTCTTTTTTTCTCAACACTTTTTTTGTTGTTGTTCTATTTTTACTTTTTTGTTAAAAATAAATGCACTGTTGGTTAAGGGCTGTAAGTAAGCATTTCACTGTAATGTCTGCACCTGTTGTATTCGGCGCATGTGGCCAATAAAATTTGATTTGATTTGATTTGATTTGACATCTTGTTTAACCATAACAATCAAAACATTTTTTTACATTTCCAAATGTAGTTTTGACTCAACTGAACTATGATACTGTATGTCTGTGCGTCTATTTCATCTTGACATACACCTGGTTGTGGTGTCTGCTTCTACTGTGGGGTTGGCTGACGTCACAGCAATGGGACCCACCTACAGGACAGAAATTAGAAAATAATATTATCTGACAATGATGGCAAACATCCATTTAGAAATACTTAGTATCTATGTACTACAACCCTGGGCCCAGAAAGCTACAGGGTGTGGAGGCTTCGTAATTAATCAGTGATCGTGATCGTACCAGGTTAATGAGGTGTGTTGCTACAGCACAATCAGGGTTTGAGTTAGAGGTCAGGGGTTAGGGTCAGGGTTAGGGATAGAGATCAGGGGTCAGGGTTCGTACCAGGTTGATAAGATGGGTAGCCACAGTACTGTTTGGGTTCCTGATAGCAATGCTCTGAGGGGTTCCGATGTGTTTAGCTGATTCCCCCAGACCAAACATCTCCATCCACGGACCTGGTGGGATGGCACAGGACATACTCATCACAATAACTCACATACACTACATTAAATATACAAAAAACACATACACACACACGAACACACACACACACACACACACACACAGCACCCCACCCCTATATACACACACACATACGCACACACAGTGTTAATAACCCACCCCTGATTATGACCATGCTGATAGAGGTGTGCCACGCTGAACTCATGAAGTCCCAGGCAGGGCAGACAGCAGGGATCTGACCGGTTCTAACTGGTTCATAGAGGCATGGGCTGGTCCTGAGCCTGCTGCTTACACCTGCACAGGTAGAATAGGTTATTAACATGCTGCTTACACCTGCAGCACACAGGGAGAGACAAGGAGAATAGTTTAAATACACTATGATAGCCTGGTCCCAAGTCTGTTTGAACTGTCTTGGTCGTGACAGAGGAGTTGGCGAGACAGCTAAAATAGATCTGGGACCAGCCTACCAATATGAAGCATTGTGAGTACAAAGTTTATTCATTTAATCTGATGAAATTATATTTTACAATGTACATATAACAACCTAGTATGCAGTGTAACTGTAACTCACTTGTAGGCCTTCTCCACATCGTCCGGTCTGTTACAAACTGCCACCAGCACATAGACCGTGTCAGTGGGCATCCCACACATACAGTACCAGTCAAAGGTTTGAACATACCTACTCATTCAAGGGTTTTTCTTTATTTTTACTATTTTCTACATTGTAGAATAATAGTGAAGACATCAAAACTATGAAATAACACATATGGAATCATGTAGTAACCAAGAAAGTGTTAAACAAATCAAAATATATTTTATAAAATAGCCACCCTTTGCCTTGATGACAGCTTTGCACACTCTTGGCATTCTCTCAACTAGCTTCATGAGGTAGTCACCTCGAATGCATTTCAATTAACGGGTGTGCCTTGTTCAAAGTTAATTTGTGGAATTTCTTTCCTTCTTAATGCGTTTGAGCCAATCAATTGTGTTGTGACAAGGTACGGGTGGTATACAGAAGATAGCCCTATCTGGTAAAAGACCAAGTCCATATTATGGCAAGAACAGCTCAAATAAGCAAAGAGAAACGACAGTACATTTTAGTCATTTAGCAGACGCTCTTATCCAGAGCAATTAGGGTTAAGTGCCTTGCTTAAGGGCACATCGACAGATTTTTCACCTAGTCGGCTCGGGGATTAGAACCAGCGACCTTTCGGTTACTGGCACAACGCTCTTACCCACTAAGCTACCTGCCGTCCTACAGTAATGACAGTCCATCATTACTTTAAGACATGAAGGTCAGTCAATACGGAACATTTCAAGAACTTTAAAAGTGTCTTCAAGTGCAGTCGCAAAAACCATAAAGCGCTATGATGAAACTGGCTCTCATGAGGACCGTCACAGGAAAGGAAGACCCAGAGTTACCCTCTGCTGCAAAATATATGTTCATTAGAGTTAACTGCACCTCAGATTTCAGCCCAAATAAATGCTCCACAGAGTTCAAGTAACAGACACATCTCAACATCAACTGATCAGAGGAGACTGTGTGATCAGGCCTTCATGATCGAATTGCTGCATGGAAACCACTACTAAAGGACACCAATAAGAAGAAGAGACTTGCTTGGGCCAATAAACAAGAGCAATGAACATTAGACCGGTGGAAATCTGTCCTTTGGTCTGATGAGTCCAAAGTTTAGATTTTTAGCTCCAACCGCCGTGTCTTTGTGAGATGCAGAGTAGGTGAACGGATGATCTCTGCATGTGTGGTTCCCACCGTGAAGCATGGAGGGGGAGGTGTGATGGTGTGGGGGTGCTTTGCTGGTAACACTGTCGTGATTTATTTAGAATTCAAGGCACACTTAACCAGCATGGCTACTTGTCACGACCTCCTCCGAAGCTGCCCCCTCTCCTTGTTCGGGCAGGCTTCGGCGTTCGTCATCACCGGCCTTCTAGCCACTGCCGCTCCTCATCTCATCAATCCATTTGTTTTGTCTTGTTGATTACACACACCTGGTTCATATTCCCTCATCAGTACTTGTATAAGTGTTCCCTCTGCCCCGTTGTCCTTGTGTGTGATTGTTTCTTGTGAGGAGAGTGTAGCTCGGTTGAGCTCCGTGTATTTTGTATTGCCGGGGTATTTTTCCCTGTGTGCCTGTTTGGTTCCAGTGCGCCTGTTTTGCGCACTGGACTGTTTGACACATTTCTGTAACTCTGTATTCCGGAATAAATTCTGTATTCTGTGATTTACCCTCCTGGGCCTGACTCCTTCAAATCTCCCATCACACTACCACAGCATTCTGCAGCGATACGCCATCCCATCTGGTTTGGGCTCAGTGGGACTATAATTTGTTTTTCAACAGGACAATGACCCAAAACACACCTTCAGGCTGTGTAAGGGCTATTTGACCAAGAAGGAGAGTGATGGAGTGCTGCATCAGATGACCTGGCCTCCACAATCACCCGATGTTAGAGCCGATTTGGGCATATTTTGTATAAAAGACTGAACATACTGAGCTCCATGTACATTTGTGTAAATATATTAAATATTAATGTATATGATGAAATATTAGGTACGTACCTTTATGATTTATTTACCGGATTGAGATATATTCATTTGTTATTAGTGTAACTCAGTTTTTGGCCCCCCCTCTTGCCCATTCATTGTACTGTGTTAATTGTGTTAGTATAAAGGCAGGAAGTTGGGCCTTCGGGGGAGGAGTCCTTGCTAGATGCGGGAGCGGTATAGTTTTTTGACCATATAGACATACAGAAATACAGACAGACAGGTCATATTATATTATGTATTTGCATTTCAAGTAATCTCTGCTTTAAGTTGATTGGAGAATACCTTTTTGTTAGATAAGAAGAATAAACATTTTTTGTTGCACTATATCCCTGGATCTCATTGAATGTTTGGCCGTTTGGAAACGTTGAGTGTGGACTGTATGCGTCCGAAACAACCCCGCTTCAGGCTAGGGCAGTGGCTATGGTAAAGAGGAAAGGAAGCCACTACATTCAAGTCAAAAAACTCCGTGAAGGATTACTACCGGAAGGAAATCTCCGGTTCGGACACACGCTGGATTTTGTTCTATTTGTAATTGCATTCGGACCATAAGGACAGCTCGCTTGGAAGGATTTGAACTCCTAGATTTCGCCAGCCGTGAGTAACCACTGCGAATGAAGGCGATCGTTTGATCATGCATATTATGGAAGCGCAAATGTGCTTATAATTGGAATGTTTGATAAACTTGGGAATGGAATTCAAAATACAGCGCTGTGAAAACAATTAAGAAGTTTAAGTTTGGGAAACACAGATCCTATGCACAATGTAGCCTAATCATATATCTAATATTTGGCCTAACGTGGAAATGCAATCCATCAACGCAACGAATGCAACTTAAGGATCTAAAGATACTGCGTGTTAAAACTTCATTAAAGGGACAAAACCTCAACGGGATGAAATGTTTAAAACGCATCTAAAATGCCAAACTTGCACATGTGCAATTCAAAATGGGTCAATATGCTGAAATGGATGACTGTGTTTTTAAAGATTAAAGGAGGTCTAAAGGGGCATTACGTTTAACAATCAAACCAACAACCGTGTCATTGTAAATTGAGTGAACTAAAAGTGAATGATGGAGGAGGAAATCCCAAATAAGACTCCACTGGAGAGGGCAGAGGAGCATCTAAATTCACTCTATGCAGCCCGGAGAGGCAAACTTGGAGTGTGTACACGCAAAATGAATGAAATAAAAGTCCTTCTTGTTGATGGAGGAAACATTGCAACTGTGAATGAGAGTCTTGAAGCATTTGATGCTGTGCTCAATGACTTTAAGAAGGCTCATGAATCTGTGCTAGAGCTGGTCACAGAGGAGGAACAGGAACAGGAGAGCATTAACTATTATCAACCAAGAATGAGAACTTATGAACATTTCCTGAAAGAGGTGGAAATATGGAAAAAGGCTGAAGTTGAGCCACAAACGCTCATTGAACCACATGACAGCATTTCCAATGTGTCAAAAATATCAAGTAAAACTAAGTATTCTAAGACTGCTTCCTCAGTGTCCTCTGAACGCCTTAAAGCCGAGGCAGAACGAGCAGCTCTACTAGCTCGCCAAGCATCATTACAAGACAAGCATGCATTGGAACTGGAGAAAGCTCAACTGAATGTTAGGATGGAAAAAATGGCACTGGAAACGGACATAGCAGCATATAATGCCAAACTGAAGGTCCTGGAGAGTACCGAGTTAACTTCTCAATCCCATTCTGTGGCAGCCCATTTACTAAGCCAAGAAGATGGAATGAACTCTTATTTTGAGAAACAGGAACCAGAGGTCTATGTGGAACCTGAACCATCACCTGTTGAGTTTGCTGCATTAGGTGCAGTTCCAAAGACCCCACTACAAAGAGTTTTACAACAACCGACCACAAAGCCATCAAACCCTATTCCGAAAACAGTCGTAAACCACACTCTTCAGCAGCCAACAGCAAGGTCTAGCAATCGACACAGAATCAACACTGCGGGTATCAGCCATAATACCAGCCATGATAACCCTCTCTACTGTCATGCAAAGGCAGAATGAAATTGCTGACCTCCTTGTACTACAGCACAAACAAGCCACACTCCCTGTTAGGGGAGATACCTATGTTTGACGGTGATCCTCTAAACTTTAGGCCATTCATGCGTGCATTTGAGCATGGTATAGAAGATAAGACAAGCAGTCACCAGGATAGGCTCTATTACCTGGAACAATACACCTCTGGTCAGCCCAAGGATCTGGTCCGTAGTTGTCTGCATATGGAAGCCAGAAGAGGCTATGCAGTAGCTAAGAGGTTGTTAAAGGAACACTTTGGCAATGAAATCAAAGTCACCACTGCTTACATGGAAAAGGCTTGGAACTGGACAAACATCAAACCCGATGATGGAAAGGGACTGGGTGGTTATGCACTCTATCTAAGAGGTTGCTGTAACGCTATGCAAGACCTACAGAACATGGAAGAGCTTAATCTTCCCTCCAACATAAAGCTGATCATGTCAAAACTCCCCTACAAACTAAGGGAAAAATGGAGGTCTATGGCATGTGATATTTTAGAGAGAAGTCACCTGAGGGCCCAGTTCAGTGACCTGGTAACGTTCATGGAAAAACAGGCCAAAATACTGCAGGATCCGTTGTATGGAGATATTCAAGATCCCCTGTACAACAAAAGGTTTTTAAAACCCAAAACAGAAGCTGACTTTAAACAGCAGTTCAAGTCCAAGAGTAGGGGAAGCAGCTTTGCCACTACAGTAGCTGTAGTGGCAGATTGTGACTCTGAAAAACCTTTAAAAGAACAAACATTCAAAGTAAAGAGACCAGGCACCTACCCTTCTGATGCTCCCAGTATCTCATGTATATTTTGTGCTGGTGCGCATTTATTGGTCGACTGCCAACAGGTGAAGGCACAGCCACATGAATTCAAGGTTGAGTTTCTGAGATCAAAAGGCCTTTGTTTTGGCTGTTTGATGAGAGGACACTTAAGCAGAGAATGTAAAAGAAGGATGACCTGTCAGAGCTGTCAAAGAAAGCACCCCACTATCCTGCACATTGAAGGAAGAGAGAGATTTAGATCTCAAAAGGCAGATATGAGTGGTGTAGCAGTAAAGCGGGAGGAGACTGTCAGCAGTGCTCTTGTTTCACTGGAAGCTGGTGAAGATACCGGGGCCGGTACAGATTTTGCAATTGTGCCAGTTCAAGTAAAGGTGGCAAATGGAAGCAAGTCTGTGTTAACCTATGCGTTTCTCGATTCTGGTAGCTCAGCAACATTTTGTACGGAGAGACTCATGAGGCAGTTGCAAGCTAAAGGCAGTGCGACTGAAATTCTGCTACGCACAATGGGGCAGGAGAGTCCTACCAAGAGCTTTGAGATATCTGGATTAGAGATTGGCAATGTGGAAGGCGACACATTTCTTGCATTACCAAAGGTCTACACCCAACATAAGATCCCAGTGACAAGAGAGAACATTCCCACTCAGAAAGAGCTCAAAAGGTGGCCATACCTGAAAGAGGTTCAGTTGAAGGAGATTGATGCCGACGTCGAACTTCTGATTGGCGTAAATGCTCCAAAGGCAATGGAACCCTGGCAAATCATAAATAGCCAAGGCAACGGACCGTATGCAGTGAAAACCCTCTTTGGATGGGTGATGAATGGTCCTCTCAACAGTTGTACCATGGCAGAAGAATCCGGGCGTCCTACGGTGATGGCTAATCGTATCTCAATGGCCGACCTGGGGGTTCTTCTTGTAAATCAGTACAACCATGACTTCCCCTGAGAGAGAGTATGAAGAGAAAAGTGAGATGTCAGCTGAGGATCGTAGGTTTATGGAGATAGTATCAAGCTCCATAACCCTCAAAGACCATCACTACTACTTACCGTTGCCCTTTCGCAACAAAGATGTAGTCCTGCCAAACAACCGTGACATGGCAAAGCAGCGGGCTCTAAATATTATCAGGAAGTTCAAGAAGGACAAAGGTTACGCTGCAGAGTACAAAGGCTTCATGGAAGAGATGATAACAAAAGGTTACGCCGAGAAGGTACCACAAGAACAGCTCCTCAGAGAGAAAGGCAAGGTATGGTACATACCACACCATGGCGTTCACCATAAGCGCAAAGGAACGATACGAGTGGTGTTTGACTGTTCATCATCCTATAAAGGTACATCTCTTAACAGTGAACTCCTTCAAGGCCCTGACCTGGCAAACACGCTTATAGGAGTCTTGCTAAGATTTCGGCAAGAGCACATTGCCATGATGGCAGACATCGAAGGAATGTTCCATCAAGTACGTGTCCATGAAGATGACTTAGACTTCCTGCGATTCCTATGGTGGCCGGATGGTGATACTAACAAAAGATTGGAGGAGTACAGAATGACAGTACATCTTTTCGGTGCTATATCCTCTCCAAGTTGTGCAAACTTTGCACTGCGAAAGACTGCAGAAGACAACTGTGAGGGGTACGATGAAGAGGTGATTCAAACAGTCAAGTCCAACTTCTATGTTGATGACTGCCTCAAGTCAGTGGCCACAGAAGAACAAGCCATAGCTCTCACAAGAAACCTCAGGGATGTGTGCTCTCAAGGTGGGTTCAAATTGACCAAGTGGGTCAGCAACAGCCGCACTGTACTAGCTTCTATCCCTGATGAACACAAAGCCAAGCAGATAAAAGAACTGGACCTGGACAGAGAAAAGCTGCCTGTTGAAAGAGCACTTGGAATCCGATGGAACATTGAAAGGGATGTGTTTAACTTCCAGGTCACTGTCAAGAACAGACCCCTTACAAGAAGAGGTATTCTCTCAACTGTCAGCTCTATTTATGATCCATTAGGTTTCCTCGCCCCATTCGTATTAAAGGCAAAGCAAATTCTTCAAGTGCTCTGCAAGCTAAAGTGTGGATGGGACGAAGTCATCCCTGAAGAACACTCTATTTCATGGAAGAGATGGCTCTCAGAGCTGGACCAGCTCTCCAGATTCCAGATCAACAGGTGTATGATGCCGGAGAACTTTGGTCAAATCAAGACCGCACAGCTGCATCACTTCGGTGATGCAAGTGAACAAGGTTATGGCACGGCAAGCTACCTTAGGTTCACAAACGTTATGGAAAAGGTCCACATCGCATTCATACTGGGGAAATCAAGGGTGACTCCACTCAAGCAGATGACGATCCCCAGACTGGAACTTGCTGCAGCAACATTGGCAGTGCGAGTGGACAGGATGTTAAGGTTGGAGCTCCAGATTGAACTTGAGGAGTCAACTTTCTGGACAGACAGCCAGTCGGTGCTAAAATACATCCGCAACGATACCAAGAGATTCCATACTTTTGTGGCTAATAGGGTTGCTATGATCCGTGACCTATCGAAAGCAAAACAGTGGAGGTATTTGAACTCCAAACACAACCCAGCCGATGATGCCTCAAGAGGATTACATGTTGAAACTTTCCTGAACTCAAAGAGATGGCGCAAAGGACCAGAATTCCTGGAGAAAACAGAAACACAATGGCCGAAAGTCCCCGAGGAGCTTGGCTCCATCCCTCCAGATGATCCAGAGGTGAGAAAAGACGTCATCGTAAACAGTACATGTGTGGAAGAAAAGAGTCCGACCAGCAAACTGATTGAGTACTATTCAACATGGAACAGCTTGAAGAAAGCAGTTGCCTGGATGCTGAAACTGAAGAGACTTCTACTACAGTTAAGCCAGAAAAGGAAAGTTCTCACCCAAACTGATCCAGGATCAGATCAGAGTCTGACAAACTCACTGAAGGAACAAATTGACAAGTTCAAACTGACGTTTGGAAAAGAAAGTCTGTCTGTAGATGACCTAGATGAAGCAGAAAAGGTCATCATTCGATTTGAGCAACGACAGCACTTTAAACAAGAAATTGCACTAGTTGTAAAAGGAAAACAATGTGCCAAGAGAAGCGGCTCAATCTGTAAGCTTGATCCAATAGTTGACAATGGCATTCTGAGAGTAGGAGGAAGGTTAAGCAAAGCTGCTATGCCTTACGGAACTAAAGAATCCTATGATCCTGCCCAAAGACTCCTACATCTCCAAACTGATCTTACTCCACATCCATGAGCAGGTTGGCCACTCTGGGAGAGGTCACATGCTTTCTAGACTTCGCCAGCGATATTGGATACCCTGTGCCAACTCCTTAGCAAGGAAGATCCTTAAGAGCTGTGTCTTCTGCAGGCGGATGCAAGCTAGAGCTGGGGAACAGAAGATGGCTGACCTTCCACAAGATCGGGTAGCACCTGATTTGCCGCCTTTCACCCATGTGGGCATAGATTACTTTGGCCCCATAGAGGTGAAGCGAGGCCGCGTTCATGTGAAGCGGTATGGTGTGATCTTTACTTGCCTTGTGAGTCGAGCTGTCCATCTAGAAGTTGCTAGTTATCTGGATACTGATTCCTGCATCAATGCCCTGCGAGGTTCATCTGTCGAAGGGGCCCAGTAACAAGTATCAGAACAGACAATGGCACCAACTTTGTTGGAACACACAGAGAGCTAGGAGAAGCTCTGAAAGAGCTGGATCACAACAAGATTCAAAATAAATTACTGAAGGAAGGAGTGACATGGTCATTCAACCCTCCCTCTGGAGCCCACCATGGGGGTATGGGAGAGGTTGATCCGACTGGTGAAAAAGATCCTCTATTCAGTCCTTAAAGAGCAAGTACTGGATGATGAGGCTTTGCAGACAGCCTTGTGTGAAGTTGAGGCGATTATGAACGACAGACCAATCACTACTGTAACAAATGACCCTAACGATCTAGAACCCCTGACTCCAAACCATCTGCTTCATCTGAAAGCAAAGCCAGTCCTGCCACCAGGACTATTCCAGAGAAGTGACCTATACTCACGAAGGAGATGGAAGCAAGTACAATATATCACTGACCTCTTCTGGAAGAGATGGATCAGGGAGTATCTTCCACTTATGCAGGAGCGGAACAAGTGGAACAAAACTAAGAGAAACTTCAGTCCTGGTGACCTTGTGGTCATCGTCGATGACACCGCCCCAAGGAACTCTTGGCTAATGGGGCGTGTGGTGAAGGCTTTGCCAGGGGCCAAAGGTCTTGTCCGGAGCGTCATGGTTAAGACTAAGACCAATATCCTACAGAGACCTATCAATAAACTCTGTCTGCTCCTTGAGGCGACGAAGTGAGACACACACACACACACACAGCTCCATCTTTGAATCACGTGCACCTCTGATTCGTTGATGTCGTACTCTTACATTCGTTGATGTCGTACTCTTACATTCGTTGATGTCGTACTCTTACATTCTTTGATGTCATACATTTTGTGGACGTCAAACTCTTGACATTTTTTGGAAGTTGAACACCTTTACACTTCAACTCAGACTGAGATCTATGGACTATTTTCCTATATGGCACCTTGTATATTTGTATATAGCTATGAACTGTAATGGTGCTCTGGTATAGAATGTTTTTGTATTGGCTCTACGTTTGAATATTAAGTAATTGTTGTGCATTCAGTGCAGTCAACAATTAGGGGCCGGTATGTTAGAGCCGATTTGGGCATATTTTGTATAAAAGACTGAACATACTGAGCTCCATGTACATTTGTGTAAATATATTAAATATTAATGTATATGATGAAATATTAGGTACGTACCTTTATGATTTATTTACCGGATTGAGATATATTCATTTGTTATTAGTGTAACTCAGTTTTTGGCCCCCCTCTTGCCCATTCATTGTACTGTGTTAATTGTGTTAGTATAAAGGCAGGAAGTTGGGCCTTCGGGGGAGGAGTCCTTGCTAGATGCGGGAGCGGTATAGTTTTTTGACCATATAGACATACAGAAATACAGACAGACAGGTCATATTATATTATGTATTTGCATTTCAAGTAATCTCTGCTTTAAGTTGATTGGAGAATACCTTTTTGTTAGATAAGAAGAATAAACATTTTTTGTTGCACTATATCCCTGGATCTCATTGAATGTTTGGCCGTTTGGAAACGTTGAGTGTGGACTGTATGCGTCCGAAACAACCCCGCTTCAGGCTAGGGCAGTGGCTATGGTAAAGAGGAAAGGAAGCCACTACACCCGACCTCAACCCAATTGAGATGGTTTGGGATGAGTTGGACCGCAGGGTGAAGGAAAAGCAGCAAACAAGTGCTCAGCACATGTGGGAACTCCTTCAAGACTGTTGGAAAAGCATTCCTCATTAAACTGGTTGAGAGAATGCCAAGAGTGTGCAAAGCTGTCATCAAGGCAAAGGATGGCTACTTTGAAGAATCTCAAATATAACATATATTTAGATTTGTTTAACACTTTTTTGGTTACTACATGATTCCATATGTGTTATTTCATCATTTTGATGTCTTCACTATTATTCTACCATGTAGAAAATAGTAAAAAATAAAGAAAAACCCTTGAATGAGTAGGTGTGTCGAAACTTTTGCCTGGTACTGTACCTCCACTCTTCATGATCTCTGGAGACACAGGGATAGGGAGAGTTGGGTTGAGACACATCAATAACCCAACTAACTAAAGACCTAAAAAACTTGTGATGAAGTGATCCTGTCAGCCTCAACACACACACACACGCACACACACACACACATAAACATACACAGCCTGTTATTCGTAGTGTTTTAATGCGAATGATACACTAGACTAGACCAATGTTTGTCATGGTTCTGTGTGTTGTTTCAGCCCAGCACTGAGACCCTGCTTTCTGCTCACCAGGACTTTGAATCAGGTGTGTTGGTACTGGAATGAAGCAAAACCCTACACCCACAGTATTTCACCAGGAGCAGAGTTGGTAACCAGTTCTGTGTCTGAAATGGCACCCTATGCCCTATAACATAAAGCACTACTTTTGACCAGAGCCCTATGGGCCCTGGTCAAAAGAAGTGCACTATATAGAGAAAATGGTGCCTTTTGGGACGGAGCCCAGGTTAGGTACTCCCTCATGTTTCACCTGCTATCGGGTGGACGGCAGTGGCCTTGCATGCAGGGACATGAAGACAGATGTCCCTCCCTCCTCCTCGGTCTCACTCAGCCTAATGCCCATCCCAGGCATTCTACCCCCAAGCCATAAGACTCCTGAACAGCTAATTAAATGGCTACCTGGACTATTTGTATTGTCCCCTTCACCCACCCCCTCTTGTACGCTGCTGCCACTCTCTGTTTATTATCTATGCATAGTCACTTTAACTCTACCTACATGTACATATTACCTCAATTACCTCGACTAACCTGTGCCCCCGCACATTGACTCTGTACCAGTACTCCCTGTATATAGCCTCGCTACTGTTATTGCACTGCTGCTCTTTAATTATTGTGACTTGTGACGGCCGGCCACCCAACAACCTGCCCGCTTGACCCTATCCCCTCCTCTTTTCTCCAGACCATTTCCGGAGACCTTCTCCCTTACCTCACCTCGCTCATCAACTCATCCTTGTCCGCTGGCTATGTCCCTTCCATCTTCAACCTTCCCATGTTCTCTCACATCACCCCGCTCCTCCGCACACTCCACTGGCTTCCAGTTGAAGCTCGCATCTGCTACAAGACCATGGTGCTTGCCTACGGAGCTGTGAGGGGAACAGCACCTCCTTACCCCCCCCACAACATTATTTTTTAAATATACTCTAAAAGTTCAGATTTAAGAAATTAGAAAAATATAAAAAAATTCATTGTAAAGTGATTGTCCCACTGGCTATCATAAGGTGAATGCACCAATTTGTAAGTCGCTCTGCATAAGAGCATCTGCTAAATGATGTAAATGTAAATGTCAATGTAAATGTAATTATTTTTTACTTATCTATTTTTTACTTAACACTTATTTTTCTTAAAACTGCATTGTTGGTTAAGAGCTTGTAAGTAAGCATTTCACTGTTGTATTCAGCAAATGTGAGAAATAATATTTGATTTGATTTGAGGGGAAACTGGGGGGTCAGGAAGGTCAGGCTGAACAGACCAGACAGGAAACAGTAGATCGACACCAGGCCAAACATGATCGACACCCCTATGTCATACCCATAAGGCAGTGCTCCCGCGGCACATCCAGGAGGAAGGAGATGATAACGAGGAGAAAGGTTGTGGCATAGACAACCCAGGCTACGTTCAGGAACAGTGCTCCTGCCGTCACTACAGCCTGGGGTTCGATCCCAGTCTGTGTCATTACCGGCCGTAACCGGGAGTCCCATAGGGCGGCGCACAATTGGCCCAGCGTCGTCCGGGTTAGGGGAGGGTTTGGCCGGGGGGGCTTTACTTGTCTCATCGCGCTCTAGCGACTCCTTGTGGGGGGCCGGGCGCCTGCAGGCTGACTTCGGTCGTCAGTTGGACGGTGTTTCCTCCGACACATTGATGCAGCTGGCTTCCGGGTTAAGCGAGCGTGTGTTAAGAAGCGCGGTTTGGTGGGTCATGTTTCGGAGGATGCGTGACTCGACCTTGACCTCTCCCAAGCCCGTTGGGGAGTTGCATCGATGAGACAAGATCGTAATCACGAAGAAGGGGGTAAAAATTATAACAACAAAAAAAACATAATAATATGCATTCTTCAACCTCATTTTCGCTTCCACAAACACCTGAAAAGCTAATTTGGATGGAGTGCATTTTTACTAGTTCCTAAATACAACATTTTAACCTCTATGGGTTGAGCTAACGTGCGCTAATGTGATTAGCATGACTGTTGTATGTAACAGCAAACTTTCCAGGACATAAACATGTCTTACATGGGCAGAAAGCTTAAATTCTTGTTATTCTAACTGCACTGCACAATCTACAGTAGCTATTACAGTGATAAAAAACCATGCTATTGTTTGAGGAGAGTACACAAGAGTGCACAACAACAAAAAAAACGTATCACGGCAACTGGTTTGATACATTCACCTTTGAAGGTAAATAATGTACTTACATTCAGTAATCTTGCTCTGATTTGTCATCCTAAGGGTCCCAGAGATAAAATGTAGCATAGATTTGTTTGATCAAATCCATTTTTATTTTCAAATGTAGGAACTGGGTTCCACAGTTTGAACCCCTGCTGTCTCTGGCTCCACACCCACCCCGCCCGGCCATCTAGATGTGTGAAAGTTAGTGTATAAGCTAATGATCCGTCATGTATGACATTCCTGGGAGTGTGTAAACTTAAACGTTGTATTACCATATCATTTTTGTAAGTTCTCTATAGTTCTCTATAGTGACCAATTCGGCACATTTGGGCAGACTTGATACAAAATAGTCCAGTGTTGCAATGCTTCACTGGATCAATCTGAAACTTTCCACACACAATGTTGTTTTCTAGTGGCCAAAATCTAAATTGTGCCTAAACTGCAATATTATATTGTGGCCTTTCTCTAGCATTTCAAAGATGATGGAACAAATAAAATAATAGAAACAATTTTTTGTTTGTATTATCTTTTACCAGATCTAATGTGTTACATTCTCCTACATTCATTTCACATTTCCACAAACTTCAAAGTGTTTCCTTTCAAATGGTATCAAGAATATGCATATCCTTGCTTCAGGTCCTGAGCCACAGGCAGTTAGATTTGGGTATGTCATTTTAGGCGAAAATGGGAAAAAAGTGTCTGATCCTTAAGAGGTTAAATGTATTGGAAACAGTTTATCAAGTCATTTCATATGCCATGGAACATGTTAGAATTGCAAATGGCATGTGTTAATATTGTGTGAAACCTCCAGGGTTAGAGTCTTACCATGGGAGAAGGCCATGAAGCCGACCAGCAGGTGGAGGACGCCACCCACCACCACGGCCCAGGGCAGGACCAGCACGCCCAGCGGGACCCGGTCCCCCATGGACGCCGTGATGTAGAAGGCAGCGAGGACAGATCAGGCATGGCCTAACACCCCCGCGTCAAAATACCTGGAGTAGCCCAGGTAAGGAGCGTGGCTGTGTCTGTCATGGGGGCGGAGAGTCAGGCCGCTGACACGCGGCACCAGGGCCTTGAACACGCCCTCCCCGGTAGGGATCCTACAATTAGTAGCATATGGTCGAGTTCCTGTATGACTAGATGCTCAGGTGTTGTATTGCATTCAAACTTCGGTTGGCTAGGCTACCTAGGCCTTTTCAATCCAAAACTATTGACTGGAATGATTCAATCAACAAATAGGGATGACATAGTCTAAACTGTGTTAATGCACCTGTAACTTTTTAATTACATAATAGGCCTATGCAAGCAAGCTCAGACGTTAGTTATATTGTCTAATTGCAGTTGTCTCTGTGTCTGTGTAACGGAAACCCCCATTAGTCTAGATTTAAAATATAATACATACATGTATGAACAAGTGCAAGGTTGCTTCAGACAGGGTTTTCACCCTCCCTAGGGCCAGGAGTTTTTCCAGGAGTTTTTTTTTTAACTATGTGACCTGGTTGGAAAACTCTGGACCCATCATAGCCCATATAAAATATTTTACAACTGATTACTCACTATGTCATACCCTACACAGGGATTGACATTAATGCCTGAAAGGCACTGACCCATCGGGCAAGTCAGCAGCATGTTTTGGTTGCCCGAAGATTAGGGTCACTTGCCCGAAAATGTGAAAATAGTTGTTTACATGCAGAAATGCCATAACTTGTCCATCACTTAATTAAACAGGGAGGAAACAAAAAAATCGAATTTACTGGTCAGCTACATCAGGCGCATTACTTTTGCAGAGTGTGAGAAATTCCTCTTCATAGGTGTAGTCGGCATATAAGTGAGGGGGACATGAGATTGAAAGGGTCAGGGTTCGATGCCCAGTTGAGAATGGGACCTGATGCCTCTCTGTTTGGCATTCAGCATTAAGGAGATGTATTTGGGGTAAGGCCCTGCAAAATACTAGCGTCCTGTCGAGGGGGTGTACTTGTACATCAAGCTGTTTCACGCTGGAGAAACAGAAGATGGGCTCTTGCCCCTATGGGCCTTTCTGGCTCAGACAAGGCTTACTTGTCCAAGGCTTGTTTTACACATGGGCCTTGTTATGGATAAAAGCCTATACAGACAGATTGGTATAAGATATCTGCTAAATGTTTTTTGCACTTGTTGAGATTATTAACCAACAGAGCATCTTTGAATAGTCCTCTTCATGTGCACCGAAAAAAAAGAAAAAAAAAGAAGAAAAAAAAAGGGGGTTTTATGTTTTAATCATTTGTGTTGTCATTGTTGTGTTAATATTTGTCTTTAATTTTGAGAAAAAATGCTTTGAGGCTGAAATGTAATTGGTATACAGTGAGGGAAAAAAAGTATTTGATCCCCTGCTGATTTTGTATGTTTTCCTACTGACAAAGACATGATCAGTGTCACGTTGCTGTGGATTGGTGTGGTGTAGAATCAGGCGCAGGAAGCAGAGGATAAGTCCAACAAGACTTTACTAGAGCACACAAAAATCCAAACAGCCCGGAGGCAAAAAGACGCACACAGGCGTAAAATAGCGAGCGCACACACAGGTGCGACAATACTCTCCTAACACAAGGAGGAAGCTATGAAAATAGCGTACCGACACGGGTAGCGCAACAACACGACACGAACAATTACACACAACACTAAACTAACAACAAGGAAACTAAATAGGGTGCTAAATGAGACATAACACAAAACAGGTGTGACTAACAGACAAAACCAATCAAACAAGAAACATAGAGCGGTGGCAGCTAGTACTCCGGAGACGACGACCGGCGAAACCTGCCCGAACAAGGAGGAGGAGCCGCCTCGGCCGAAACCGTGACAGTACCCCCCCCTTGACGCGCGCGCCGCCTCCGGCCTCGGGGACGACCAGGAGGACGCGGAGCAGGGCGCGTAGGATGACCACGATGGAATTCGGTCATCAGGGACGGATCCAGAATGTCCCTCCTCGGCACCCAGCACCGCTCCTCCGGACCGTACCCCTCCCACTCCACGAGATATTGGAGACCCCCCATCCGGCGTCTCGAATCCAGGATGGTCCGAACAGTGTACGCCGGAGCCCCCTCGATGTCCAACGGGGGCGGAGGAGTCTCCTCAATCTGGAGTGGACCAGCTACCACCGGCCTGAGGAGAGACACATGGAACGAGGGGTTAATATTCTTGTAATCAATAGGTAGTTCTAACCTGTAACACACCTCGTTCAATCTCCTCAGGACTTTAAAAGGCCCCACAAACCGCCGACCCAGCTTCCGGCAGGGCAGGCGGAGGGGCAGGTTTCTGGTTGAGAGCCAGACTCGATCTCCAGGTGCGTACACTGGCCCCTCACTGCGGTGTAGGTCGGCGCTCGTCTTCTGTCGACGTATGGCACGCTGCAGATGGACGTGTGCAGCGTTCCACGTCTCCTCCGAGCGCCGCACCCACTCATCCACAGCGGGGGCCTCGATCTGGCTCTCATGCCACGGTGCCAGAACCGGCTGGTACCCTAACACACACTGGAAAGGGGTTAGTCTCGTGGAGGAGTGGCGGAGAGAGTTCTGTGCCATCTCGGCCCAGGGCACATATCTCGCCCACTCCTCCGGCCGGCCCTGACAATATGACCTCAGAAACCTACCCACATCCTGGTTGACTCGTTCAACCTGCCCATTACTCTCCGGGTGGTAACCCGAGGTAAGGCTCACCGAGACCCCCAAACGTTCCATAAATGCTCTCCAGACTCTGGAGGTAAACTGGGGGCCTCGATCGGACACTATATCCTCGGGCACCCCGTAATGCCGGAAGACGTGAGTAAATAGAGCCTCAGCGGTCTGTAGGAAGACCCGGCATGGGAAGGAGACGACAGGCCTTCGAGAACCGATCCACAACGACCAGGATGGTGGTATTCCCCTGTGAGGAGGGAAGATCGGTAACAAAATCCACCGAGAGGTGAGACCAGGGTCGTTGTGGAACGGGCAGGGGCTGTAATTTACCCCTGGGCAAGTGTCTGGGCGCCTTACACTGGGCACACACTGAGCAGGAGGAGACATAAACCCTCACATCCCTGGCTAACGTTGGCCACCAGTACTTCGTACTAAGGCAGTGCACTGTCCGGCCAATACCTGGATGTCCAGAGGAGGGGGACGTGTGAGCCCAATAAATCAGCCGATCCCGGACCTCGAGCGGGACGTACGCCCGACCCACCGGACACTGTGGAGGACTAGGGTCGGTGCGTAACGCCCGCTCGATCTCCGCATCGACCTCCCACACCACCGGTGCCACCAGACAAGACTCCGGTAGTATGGGGATGGACTCCACGCACCTCTCCTCCGTGTCATACCGACGGGACAGAGCATCTGCCTTCCCGTTCTGGGACCCAGGGATGTAAGTGATCTTGAACACAAACCGGGCGAAACATAGTCCATCGAGCCTGGCGAGGATTCAGTCTCCTAGCTGCCCGAATGTATTCCAGGTTACGATGGTCGGTCAGAATGAGGAAAGGGTGCTGAGCCCCCTCAAGCCAATGCCTCCACACCTTTAGGGGCCTGTACTACGGCTAACAGCTCCCTGTCC
Source organism: Coregonus clupeaformis (assembly GCF_020615455.1). Taxonomy (NCBI): domain Eukaryota; kingdom Metazoa; phylum Chordata; class Actinopteri; order Salmoniformes; family Salmonidae; genus Coregonus; species Coregonus clupeaformis. The sequence goes on along the minus strand of NC_059197.1, from coordinate 20,745,615 downwards.
CCTACGTCATAATTCCGCTCCGCCGGACTGAGCTTCTTAGAATAAAAAGCACAGGGGCGGAGCTTAGGTGGTGTACCGGATCGTTGAGAAAGAACTGCCCCGATACCGGCCTCAGACGCGTCCACCTCAACTTGGAAGGGTAAAGTGGGATCCGGGTGCGCCAACACCGGAGCCGAGGTAAACAGGTCCTTCAGTCTCCCAAAGGCCCTGTCCGCCTCAGCCGACCACTGCAAGCGCACGGACCCCCCTTCAGAAGAGACGTTATGGGAGCTGCCACCTGTCCAAAACCCCGGATAAACCTCCGGTAGTAATTCGCAAAACCCAAGAACCGCTGCACCTCTTTAACCGTAGTTGGGGTTTGCCAATTACGCACGGCTGCCACTCGGTCCACCTCCATTCTCACCCCTGACGCAGACAACTGGTAACCCAAAAAGGAAACTGACTCCTGAAAGAACAGACATTTCTCAGCTTTGACATACAGGTCATGCTCCAACAGTCTCCTCAATACCCTGCGCACCAGGGCTACATGCTCGGCCCGAGTAGAACTGTACACAAGAATATCATCTATGTACACCACTACTCCCTGCGCCTGCATGTCCCGGAAAAGTTCATCTACAAACGATTGGAAGACTGATGGAGCATTCATTAACCCATATGGCATGACGAGATACTCGTAATGGCCGGAGGTAGTACTAAATGCTGTCTTCCACTCATCGCCCTCCCTAATGCGCACCAAGTTATATGCGCTCCTGAGGTCCAATTTTGTGAAGAACCGTGCCCCGTGTAATGACTCCGTCATGGTCCCAATCAGCGGGAGTGGATAACTATATTTCACAGTTACCTGATTGAGACCGCGGTAATCAATACACGGACGCAAACCTCCATCCTTTTTCTTCACAAAAAAGAAGCTCGAGGACGCGGGAGAAGTGGAGGACCGTATGTATCCCTGTCTCAGAGACTCGGCAATGTAAGTCTCCATTGCCCTTTTCTCCTCCTGTGACAAAGGATACACATGGCTCCGCGGGAGCGCGGCTCCTGTCTGGAGGTCTATCGCACAATCCCCCTGTCTATGAGGTGGCAACCGTGCCGCTCTGGTCTTACTAAACACGAGTGCCAAATCCTCATACTCAGGTGGAATGTGCAGTGCTGGCATCTGGTTCGGACTCTCCACCGAGGTCGCCCCTACGGAAACACCCAGACATAGCCCCTCACACTGAGCAGACCACCCTTTAAGAGCCTTCTCTCGCCACGAAATCGTAGGATCATGGGTAATCAACCAGGGAAGCCCCAGTACCACCGGATACGCAGGAGAGTCGATCAGATAGAGTTGAATCGTCTCCTCATGACCCCCTGCGTCATCATCCTAAGTGGCGCTGTGACCTCCCCAATCAACCCAGATCCTAACGGACGACTATCTAAGGCATGTACAGGAAAGGGCTTTTCGACTGGAAGGAGGGGAATCCCTAACTTAACACAGAATTTCCGATCTACAAAATTCCCAGCTGCGCCTGAATCGACTAGCGCCTTATGCTGGGAACGAGGTGCAACCTGTGGGAAACAAACAGGTAATGTAATGTGTACGACAGAAAGCTCTGGGTAAGTAGGGCGCCTACTCACCTGGGAGGACTCCCCACTGTACGACCTGCCATCTCCCTCACCAGGGGACCCTCCCCAGCACCTAGCCGCGGTGTGCCCTCCGCGGCCACACTTGGTGCAGGAGACTGCCCCCCTCGGGCTCCTACCTCTTCTCCCTCTAGCGCCAGCACCTCCAAGCTCCATCGGACTCTGCTCGGAGGCGCTGGAGGGTGGAATGGGAGGCCCCCACCTGGGACGTCCGCGGGTCGCAAGCAGGGTGTCCAGTCGAATGGCCATGTCCACCAGCTGGTCAAATGTTAGTGTAGTGTCCCTGCATGCTAACTCCCTGCGGACGTCCTCCCGAAGGCTACATCTAAAGTGGTCTATGAGGGCCCTCTCATTCCACCCAGCATCAGCCGCTAGAGTCCGGAACTCCAGCGCAAACTCTTGAGCGCTCCTCATCCCCTGTCGGAGGTGGAATAGACGCTCCCCCGCCGCCTTCCCCTCTGGTGGATGGTCGAAGACTGCACGAAGCGGCGGGAGAACTCCGCATAGGTGACTGTGGCGGCGTCTATTCCCCTCCATTCGGCGTTGGCCCACTCCAACGCCTTGCCGGTGAGACAGGAGATGAGGGCGGAAACGCTCTCGTATCCCGAGGGCGCCGGGTGTATGGTGGCAAGGTAGAGCTCCACTTGTAAGAGGAACCCCTGACACCCGGCAGCGGTGCCGTCGTACGCCCTCGGGAGCGAGAGCCGAATCCCACTGGGTTCCGGTCGATGGACGGGCTGGCTGTCCGGTGGTGATGGTGTGATAGGTGGGGCTGTGGGAACCCCGCTGGTTTCCCATCGACGAAGGGTGTCCATGACGCCCTCCAAGGCGTGCCCGATCTGGTTGATCCGGTGCTCTTGACCAAGGAGACGCTCCTCCATGATGTCGACGGGTGCTCCTGCTGATTCCATGTATGGTGTGTAATTCTGTCACGTTGCTGTGGATTGGTGTGGTGTAGAATCAGGCGCAGGAAGCAGAGGATAAGTCCAACAAGACTTTACTAGAGCACACAAAAATCCAAACAGCCCGGAGGCAAAAAGACGCACACAGGCGTAAAATAGCGAGCGCACACACAGGTGCGACAATACTCTCCTAACACAAGGAGGAAGCTATGAAAATAGCGTACCGACACGGGTAGCGCAACAACACGACACGAACAATTACACACAACACTAAACTAACAACAAGGAAACTAAATAGGGTGCTAAATGAGACATAACACAAAACAGGTGTGACTAACAGACAAAACCAATCAAACAAGAAACATAGAGCGGTGGCAGCTAGTACTCCGGAGACGACGACCGGCGAAACCTGCCCGAACAAGGAGGAGGAGCCGCCTCGGCCGAAACCGTGACAATCAGTCTATAATTTTAATGGTAGGGTTATTTGAACAGTGAGAGACAGAACAACAACAAAAAAATCCAGAAAAACACATGTCAAAAATGTTATAAATTGATTTGCATTTTAATGAGGGAAATAAGTATTTGACCCCCTCTCAATCAGAAAGATTTATGGCTCCCACTCTTAAAGGGAGCGCTCCTAATCTCAGCTTGTTACCTGTATAAAAGACACCTGTCCACAGAAGCAATCAATCAATCAGATTCCAAACTCTCCACCATGGCCAAGACCAAAGAGCTCTCCAAGGATGTCAGGGACAAGATTGTAGACCTACACAAGGCTGGAATGGGCTACAGGACCATCGCCAAGCAGCTTAGTGAGAAGGTGACAACAGTTGGTGCGACTATTTGCAAATGGAAGAAACACAAAAGAACTGTCAATCTCCCTCGGCCTGGGGCTCCATGCAAGATCTCACCTCGCGGAGTTGCAATGATCATGAGAACGGTGAGGAATCAGCACAGAACTACACGGGAGGATATTGTCAATGATCTCAAGGCAGCTGGGACCATAGTCACCAAGAAAACAATTGGTAACACACTACGCCGTGAAGGACTGAAATCCTGCAGCGCCCGCAAGGTCCCCCTGCTCAAGAAAGCACATGTACAGGCCCGTCTGAAGTTTGCCAATGAACATCAGAATGATTCAGAGGAGAACTGTTTGAAAGTGCTGTGGTCAGATGAGACCAAAATCGAGCTCTTTGGCATCAACTCAACTCGCCGTGTTTGGAGGAGGAGGAATGCTGCCTATGACCCCAAGAACACCATCCCCACCGTCAAACGTGCAGGTGGAAACATTATGCTTTGGGGGTGTTTTTCTGCTAAGGGGACAGGACAACTTCACCGCATCAAAAGGACGATGGACGGGGCCATGTACCGTCAAATCTTGGGTGAGAACCTCCTTCCCTCAGCCAGGGCATTGAAAATGGGTCGTGGATGGGTATTCCAGCATAACAATGACCCAAAACACACGGCCAAGGCAACAAAGGAGTGGCTCAAGAAGAAGCACATTAAGGTCCTGGAGTGGCCTAGCCAGTCTCCAGACCTTAATCCCATAGAAAATCTGTGGAGGGAGCTTAAGGTTTGAGTTGCCAAACGTCAGCCTCAAAACCTTAATGACTTGGAGAAGATCTGCAAAGAGGAGTGAGACAAAATCCCTCCTGAGATGTGTGCAAACCTGGTGGCCAACTACAAGAAACGTCTGATCTCTGTGATTGCCAACAAGGGTTTTGCCACCAAGTACTAAGTCATGTTTTGCAGAGGGGTCAAATACTTATTTCCCTCATTAAAATGCAAATCAATTTATAACATTTTTGACATGCATTTTTCTGGATTTTGTTGTTGTTATTCTGTCTCTCACTGTTCAAATAAACCTACCATTAAAATTATAGACTGATCATGTCTTTGTCAGTGGGCAAACGTACAAAATCAGCAGGGGATCAAATACTTTTTTCCCTCACTGTCCATTGTCACACCCATTGTATTTCCTATATTTTCCTTAAAACACCACTCATGTATTGTTTTATTTCCTCTCTAAACTATGTATACTGAACAAAAATATAAACGCAACATGTAAAGTGTTGGTCCCATGTTTCATGAGCTGAAATAAAATATCCCAGAAATGTTCCATACGCACAAAAAGCTTATTTCTCTCAAATTATGTGCACAAATTTGTTTACATTCCTGTTAGTGAGCATTTCTCCTTTGCCAAGATAATCCATCCACCTGACAGGTGTGGCATATCAAGAAGCTGATTAAACAGCATGATCATTACACAGGTGCACCTTGTGCTGTGGACAATAAAAGGCCACTCTAAAATGTGCAGTTTTGTCACACAACACAATGCCACAGATATCGGAAGTTTTGAGGGAGCGTGCAATTGGCATTCGAGCTACAGGAATTTCCACCAGAGCTGTTGCCAGAGAATGTAATGTTCATTTCTCTACCATAAGTTGCCTCCAACATCGTTTTAGAGAATTTGGCAGTACGTCCAACCAGCCTCACAACCGCAGACCACGTGTAACCATGCCAGCCCAGGACCTCCACATCCGGCTTCTTCATCTGCGGGATTGTCTGAAACCAACCACCTGGACAGCTGATGAAACTGTGGGTTTGTACAACCGAATTTCAGACAGCGTTTATGGCGTTGTGTGGGTGAGCGGTTTGCTGATGTTGTGAACAGAGTGCTCCATGGTGGCAGTGGGTTTATGGTATGGGCAGGCATAAGCTACGGACAACAAACACAACTGCATTTTATCGATGGCAATTTGAATTCACCGAGATACCGTGACAAGATCCTGAGTCCCATTACCTCATGTTTCAGCATGATAATGCATGGCCCCCTGTCGCAAGGATCTGTACACAATTCCTGGAAGCTGAAAATTAAACAGTTCTTCCATGGCCTGCATGCTCACCAGACATGTCCCCCATTGAGCATGTTTGGGATGATCTGGATCGACGTGTACGACAGCGTGTTCCAGTTCCCGCCAATATCCAGTATCACGACTCAGTATATGACCCAGATGCAGACACAGGAGGCGGACAGGCCGAGGTTCGAAACCAGATCAGAGTCCGAAAGGTACAGGACGGAAGACAGGCTCAGGGCAGGCATAAGTTCATAACCAGGTCAGAATCAGGCAGGTACAGAACGGCAGGTAGGCTCAGGGTCAGGGCAGGCAGAAAGATCAGAACCGGAAAGTCTAGAAACAAAAAAGTAGAGGAAACACACTGTGACGACCTGACAATACAAGACGAACTGGCAACAGATGAACAGAAAACGCAGGTATAAATACACAGGGAATAATGGGGGAAATGGGAGACACCTGGTGGGGGGTGGAGACAAGCACAAGACAGGTGAAACAGATCAGGTTGTGACAATTCAGCAACTTCGCACAGACATTGAAGAGGAGTGGGACAACATTTCACAGACCACAATCAACAGCCTGATCAACTCTATACTGACACCAGATACTGACTGGTTTTCTGATCCACACCCCTACCTTTTCTTTAAGGTATCTGTATTCCCAGTCATGAGAAATTAGGGCGTAATGAATTTGTTTTTAATTGATTGATTTCCTTATATGAACTGTAACTCAGTAAAATCTTTGAAATTGTTACATGTTGCGTTTATATTTTTTTTCAATGTATGTTTTCTACAAACCTTCCAGAGAGTCCATGAGTAATCGCAAACCTTGTTAAAGGCTCAGTTCAATACAAATTCAGTATCATATCAAATGTTGTATCATATTGTACAACAGCTGATAATTTCAGCTGTTATTTAAGCAATAAGGCCCGAGGGGGTGTGGTATATGGCCAATATGCCACGGCTAAGGGCTGTTCTTATGCACGACGCAATGTGGAGTGCCTGGATATAGCCCTTAGCCGAGGTATATTGGCAATATACCACAAACACCCAATAGGCCCTTCTTCTCTGATAGATTGATCCACACTGTGGTTAATATATCACTTTGTTGCCCTTCCCTTCCCCTCCCCACTCAGACCACTCCCAGACAGTCCTAGCAACATTTTGGCATGAGAAATAGTAATGGACCAGAAATGATTTGATGTTGAGATAAAACAAAATAAATATATAAAAACAGCTGCATTGTGCCTTTAAAATACAGGAAATTAGTTTTAAATGCACAAAAGAAAATCTGAGGGGATAAGCCGACTACACCGCTGCTCCTATTTATTTCAGAGAAACCTGGGCTTTGTTTGCACTCTGCTCGCCCTCACCCCTCACCCCTCACCCCTCACCAAAAGTTACACTTCCAGTATAGCAAGTAAGAAAATGTACTTATTTTGCGAGTCCCCAGTATAGCTCCTAGTCCCCAGTATAGCTCCTAGTCCCCAGTATAGCTCCTAGTCCCCAGTATAGCTCCTAGTCCCCAGTATAGCTCCTAGTCCCCAGTATAGCTCCTAGTCCCCAGTATAGCTCCTAGTCCTAAATTAGTCTACTGGAATTATTTGCTGTTTGGTTATTGTTTTGTTTTTTTATCACCTCCCTAATGCAGCAACCCCGGAGCAGGCTCAACTTGCCCGGCTGCCAGAAATGCCATAAATTGTCCATCTCTTACTTAAACAATGCGGATTAACCAGAAACCTCAATTTTAGGCTTACTGGAATTCTTTACAGTTTTGTTGTTTTCAGTTTTTTTTAAACACCTGGGGCAACTTTAGAGCAAGCTCAACATTCCAAATGCCCAGTTTACTTGTCACGACTTCCTCCGAAGCTGCCTCCTCTCCTTGTTCGGGCAGGCTTCGGCGCTCGTCGTCACCGGCCTTCTAGCCCCTGTTGCTCCTCATCTCATCATTCCATTTGTTTTGTCTTGTTTTTACACACACCTGGTTCATATCCCCTCATCAGTACCTGTATAAGTATTCCCTCTGCCCCCCATGTCTTTGTGTGTGATTGTTTTCATGTGGAGGTAACGATAGCTCGGTGGAGCTTTATGTATTGTATCGCCGGGATATTCACCCGTGTGTTTTGTTTTTCTCCAGTGTGCCGTTATACCGCACTGTAGTGTTTTACGCATTGCTGCGTACCGCTGTATCTGCTGAATAAACAATTTATTATGTGATTTACCCTCCTGCGCCTGACTCCGTCCAAATCACCCACTACATAAACACACACCCAACAGCATGGAGTCAGCAGGAGCGGGGAATATGCCTGGTGTCGTTGAGCGGGTCCGGGAGCATTCAAACATGCTAGCCAACTTGGGCGAAGCGATGGATCAGGTTCTTCAGGTTGTCCAGCGCCTGGAGAGGAGAGGAGAGGAGAGGACCCTGTTGAACCAGCTGAGCGACCGCATCCAGCCACCCACACCCAAGCGCCCAGAGGTATTCAACTGTCTCGACCTAGGGAATACGACGGGACAGCGGCCCGCTGCCAGGGTTTCCTCCTGCAGTTGGACCTATTTTTCCACCATCAGCCCGGCTCCATCGGGTCGGGAGAAGGTGTCCGCCCTCGTCTCCTGCATCTCGGGGAAAGCCCTGGAGTGGGCCAACGCGGTCTGGATTGTAGGTGGAGACGCGTTGGACAACTACGGGGAGTTTACTCGCCTCTTCCGGGCAGTCTTCGATCACCCCCCCCCGAAGGAAGAGAGGCGGGTGAGCGACTGATCCATCTGAGGCAGGGGACGAGGACCGCGCAGGACTTTGCCCTGGAGTTTAGAACTCTAGCGACTGGGTCCGGGTGGAACGAGCTGGCCCTCATCGACCGATTCTGGTGCAGCCTGCGAAAGGATGTCCGAAGGGAGCTAGCCTGCCGGGATACTACGTTGACCTTCAACCAACTGGTGGACATGGCCATCCGGTTGGACAACCTGCTGGCTTCGAGAGGACGTCCTGGAAGGGGCCTGCCCATTTCACCCCCCCCCTCAACCCGGATCACGTTCCAATGGAGCTGGGTGGTGCAGTGATCCGGGAGAATGGAGGACGACAGATCCAGTGTCACACTTGTGGCAAGAGAGGACATTGTGCTGCACGCTGTCGTCAGAGTTCTTCTGGGTCTAGAGGCGGCAGGCAGGGCACTCTCGCGTCACCCCAGGTAGTGCAAACCCACACTCGTTCAGAGCCCTCTGCTGCGCACTTCACCATCCACGTCCACTTCCCTGATTACACGGTAGTTCCCCAGTGTAAGGCGCTGGTCGATTCAGGCGCAGCTGGGAACTTTACGGACAGATCTTTAGCTAATAGTCTATGTATTACATTGGTTCCCCTACCCATTACATTGCCCATCAAAGCACTTGACAGTCGACCATTATGGTCAGGTTTGTTAGGGAGGTTACAGCACCAGTCACAATTGTTATGCAGCAGACCCATAGGGAGCAAATCACCTTTTATATTACTGAGTCCCCTGATTTCCCTGTTGTGTTGGGCCTTCCCTAGCTAGCACTACACGATCCCACCTTGTCATGGCCGCAGAGGGTTCTCACGGGGTGGTCGCGAGAGTGTCAGGGTAGGTGTCTAGCTGTTTCCGTTGGTGCAACCACGGTGGAAAGTCTAGACACTACCTCCACCGTGCACATTCCCCCCGAATACTTAGACTTGGCGCACGCATTTTCCAAAACGCAGGCGACCAAATTATCACCCCATCGGGCGGGGGATTGCTCGATAGAAATTCTGGTTAGACGCTGTGCCTCCCAGGAGTCATGCATATCCCCTGTCGCAGGCTGAAACGGAGGCTATGGAAACATACGTCTCCGAGTCCCTGCGCCAGCGGTTCATACATCCCTCCACTTCACCCGCCTCCTCAAGTTTCTTTTCGTGAAGAAGAAAGACGGTGGTCTGCGCCCTTGCATTGATTACCGGGCACTTAATCAAACTACCATTCGCTATAGTTACCCTCTACCCCTCATCTCCTCTGTTATCGAATCAATGCATGGGGCACGCTTCTTCACAAAATTAGATCTCAGGAGTGCGTACAACCTGGTGCGTGTCCGGGAAGGGGACGAGTGGAAGACAGCCTTTAGCACAACCACGGGGCATTATGAATACCTGGTGATGCCGTACGGGTTGATGAATGCTCCATCAGTCTTCCAGTCCTTTGTGAACGAGGTGTTTCGGGACATGCTTGGTTGCGGTGTGGTGGTCTACATCGATGACATTCTGGTGTATGACGCTACGCGCGCTGAGCATGTGTCCCTGGTTCGCAGAGTTCTGGGCCGACTGTTGGAGCATGACCTACATGCCAAGGCAGAAAATAGTCTGTTCTTCCAACAGTCCATCTCCTTCATCGGATACCACATCACCACCTCAGGTGTAGAGATGGAGGGAGACCGCATTTCAGCCGTGCATAATTGGCCGACTCCAACCACGGTGAAGGGGGTGCAGCGCTTCATTGGCTTTGCCAATTACTATCGGAGGTTTATCCAGGGCTTTGGCAAGGTCGCAGCTCCCATGACCTCTCTGTTGAAGGGTGGGCAGTCCCGGCTCCGCTGGTCTGCTGAGGCTGACAGGGCTTTCAGTAACCTGAGGGCTCTGTTCACCTCAGCCCCGGTACTGGCCCATCCCGTTCCATCATTGCTGTTCGTAGTGGAGGTGGACGCGTCCGAGGTAGGGGTAGGCGCTGTTTTATTCAAATGCTCAGGCACGCCACCTAAGCTCCGCCCCTGTGCCTTCTTCTCTAAGAAGCGGAGCAGAACTACGATGTTGGTGATTGGGAGCTGTTAGCTGTTGTCAGAGCCCTGACCGCGTGGAGGCAAATGCTCGAGGGGGTGAAACACCCTTTCCTCGTCTGGACTGACCACTGTAACCTGGAGTACATCCGGGCAGCGAGGAGGCTGAACCCTCTGGGCCTTGTTTTTCACCCGGTTTGATTTCACGCTGCCCTACATACCAGGCACAAAGAACGTGAAGGTAGACGCACCTCCTGCATTGTGGCGCCGGTAGTATGGGCGGTGGTCGCGAACATAGAGCGGGCGTTACGCACAGAGCCATCTCCACCTCAGTGCCCAGCTGGGCTGCGGTACGTGCCATCTATTGTCCGTGATCGTCTTATCTATTGGGCACACACGTCCCCCTCCTCTGCTCACCCAGGCATCGGCCGTTCAGTGCACTGCCTGACCGGGAAGTACTGGTGGCCTACCTTGGCTAAGCACGTGAGGGTGTATGTCTCCTCCTGCTCGGTGTGCGCCCAGAGTAAGGCACCTAGGCACCTTCCAGCGGGTAAATTACATCCCTTACCAGTTCCACAACGGCCATGGTCCCACTTATCAATTGACTTCCTAACCGATCTTCCCCTCTCTCAGTGTAACACCACCATCCTGGTCATTGTGGACCGCTTTTCTAAAGCCTGCCGCCTCCTTCCACGGCCCTGCAATCTGCGGAAGCCTTGTTTACTCACGTCATCTGGCACTACGGGGTGCCAGAGGACATACTGTCTGACCGGGGTCCCCAGTTTACGTCCAGGGTCTGGAAGGCATTCCTGGAATTACTTCCTGCTGGTTCACATCCCCTCATCAGTACCTGTATAAGTATTCCCTCCGCCCCCCATGTCTTTGTGTGTGATTGTTTTCATGTGGAGGTAACGATAGCTCGGTGGAGCTTTATGTATTGTATCGCCGGGATATTCACCCGTGTGTTTTGTTTTCTCCAGTGTGCCGTTATACCGCACTGTAGAGTTTTGCGCATTGCTGCGTACCGCTCTATTTGCTGAATAAACCATGTATTCTGTGATTTACCTTCCTCCTGCGCCTGACTCCGTCCAAATCACCCGCTACATTACTTTCCCCAGGCAATAGGACAACTCTTAAGGTCCCTATTACAACTACGTTCAGTAGTTTAACCTGCTTACCATCAGGAGAAAAAAATTGCCCACTCTGGGACCTGTGGCACCACCTCTGCTCACGTCTCTCATTAAGCCATTTTGAGAAACAACCAAATAAAATAATAAGCTAAGGTGGTAAATATGATAAATATAATTTTGTCGCTATCTGATGAAAACCTCTTATTCCAAAACAGAGACTTTTCAGGAAATAATTTTTTTTTAAATGACCAAATTTTTCCATAAACAAACATAGAATTTTTAAACTACAAGAAGCTACAGTTGAAGTCGGAAGTTTACATACACTTAGGTTGGAGTCATTAAAACACGTTTTTCAACCACTCCAACAAATTTCTTGTTAACAAACTATAGTTTTGGCAAGTCGGTTAGGACATCTACTTTGTGCATGACACAAGTCATTTTTCCAACAATTGTTTACAGACAGATTATTTCACTTATAATTCACTGTATCACAATTCCAGTGGGTCAGAAGTTTACATACACAAAGTTCACTGTGCCTTTAAACAGCTTGGAAAATTCCAGAAAATGATGTCATGGCTTTAGAAGCTTCTGATAGGCTAATTGACATCATTTGAGTCAATTGGAGGTGTACCTGTGGATGTATTTCAAGACGTACCTTCAAACTCAGTGCCTCTTTACTTGACATCATGGGAAAATCAAAAGAAATCAGCCAAGACCTCAGAAAAGAAATTGTAGACCTCCACAAGCCTGGTTCATCCTTGGGAGCAATTTCCAAATGCCTGAAGGTACCACGTTCATCTGTACAAACAATAGTACGCAAGTATAAACACCATGGGACCATGCAGCCGTCATAGCGCTCAGAAAGGAGACGCGTTCTGTCTCCTAGAGATGAACGTACTTTGGTGCGAAAAGTGCAAATCAATCCCAGAACAACAGCAATTGACCTTGTGAAGATGCTGGAGGAAACAGGTACAAAAATATATATATCCACAGTAAAACGAGTCCTATATCGACATAACCTGAAATGCCGCTCAGCAAGGAAGAAGTCACTGCTCCAAAATCACCATGAAAAAGTCAGACTACGGTTTGCAACTGCACATGGGGACAAAGATCGTACTCTTTGGAGAAATGTCCTCTGGTCTGATGAAACAAAAATAGAACTGTTTGGCCATAATGACCATCATTATGTTTGGAGGAAAAAGGGGGTGCTTGCAAGCCGAAGAACACCATCTCAACTGTGAAGCACGGGGGTGGCAGCATCATGCTGTGGGGGTGCTTTGCTGCAGGAGGGACTGGTGCACTTCACAAAATAGTTGGCATCATGAGGAAGGAAAATGATGTGGATATATTGAAGCAACATCTCAAGACATCAGTCAGGAAGTTAAAGCTTGGTCGCAAATGGGTCTTCCAAAGGGACAATGACCCCAAGCATACTTCCAAAGTTGTGGCAAAATGGCTTAAGGACAACAAAGTCAAAGTATTGGAGTGGCCATCACAAAGCCCTGACCTCAATCCTATAGAACATTTATGGGCAGAACTGAACAAGCGTATGCAAGCAAGAAGGCCTACAAACCTGACTCAGTTACACCAGCTCTGTCAGGAGGAATGGGCCAAAATTCACCAACTTATTGTGGGAAGCTTGTGGAAGGCTACCCGAAGCGTTTGACCCAAGTTAAACAATTTAAAGGCAATGTTACCAAATACTAATTGATTCTATGTAAACTTCTGACCCACTGGGAATGTGATGAAAGAAATAACAGCTGAAATAAATAATTCTCTATTATTATTCTGACATTTCACATTCTTAAAATAAAGTGGTGATCCTAACTGACCTAAGACAGGGAATTTTTACTAGGATTAAATGTCAGGAATTGCGAAAAACTGAGTTTAAATGTACTTGGCTAAGGTGTATGTAAACTTCCGACTTCAACTGTATTTCGATAAATGTTCTTAGTCCTAGAGTCATGAAATGTTCACAGTGCATTGAGGGGAGTTACTTCTTTAAATAAATGTACAAAATTTTAAATAGGCAAAAATGGAGTTCATCAGACAGTGACGATATAAACCTTCATAAAAATATGTGTGATCACAATATTTAATATGAGACATATTAGGATAATCCAAATAAATGGAGAAAAAAAGTTCCCACTCTTTTTGTATAGAATATGTTTCGAAGTCGTCAATAGTTTGTTTTCCATGCCAGGTTTAGTTTTTATGATAAACTTCTCATCGCTGAATAAACTCAAAAATATATTGCAATACAGGTCTACTTCTTTAGACGGTTTTAGGCTATATAAAAAGTATGTGAACTAGAAATGATCCGTCAGAAATCCTAATTTTCACTTAGACCTACCGCCGGAGATCCCTAGGATGCCCACAGAGAAATGCAGCGACTCCAGCTCAGCCATCAGCCATCACCAGAGCCTCTGATGCACGCGCCACGGAGCGCTCTGAGGTTATAAATAAATGTCTGGTTATCTACCTGTTTTTTTTTTTTGACAGTTTACAGGACAATACCAGAGGATAGTTGGGAAAGGTACCCTATCAACAATAACACCAGGACAACAACAGATCATTTTTGTCAGAACTATTCAGGAAGTTCTGCCCGGTGAAAGGAGTTGTATTTTCCAATGTCCTACACACATCGACACACACATCGATACACGCCTATCTTGTAGCTTGATGTTGGACATGCATTGAATAAGCCGAAATGTCAAAGCTAGTCACGTCCTTCTTATCTATGTGAAAATGATGAAAATCTGAAATGGACACCTTTGTTATTATTGTCTTTTAAAGGAGCACTTGCCAAAGCAAATGTATTATATATAGCCAATGATTCTTCAGGAATATAGGCTAATTCATAAATGTTTTATGCGTTTCATTAAACTGTAACCTCATCAAAACCAAAAATATATGCTTGTTTTTCTCTATTGTTTGTAGACAATGCAATTGAAGAGTTTCATTCCAAAACTCTATATCCATTTTCAGAAAAATATGTAGTACTGCGCACGATTGGCCCAGCGTCGTCCGGGGTAGGCCGTCATTGTAAATAAAAATGTGTTCTTACCTGACTTGCCTAGTTAAATAAAGGTAAATTAAAATTAAAATTGTACGCATAATTTTTGCAGTGTGAGACTCTCCTACTCATTTTTTAAAAACCTGGCTGTGGTTTGCATGCTGCTAGCCAAGACCAAAAGTTACGCTTCCAGTGTAGCAGGTAAGACGATTTTCTGATTTTGCGACTCCCCAATGCACAAGGTGCACCTGTGTAATGATCATGCAATTCAATCAACTTCTCGATATGCCACACCTGTCAGGTGAATGGATTATCTTGGCAAATGATAAATGCTCACTAACAGGGATGTAAACACATTTGTGCACAAAATTTGAGCGAACTAAGCTTTTTGTGCAAATGGAACATTTCTGGGATCTTTTATTTCAGCTCATGAAAAATGGGACCAATACTTTACATGTTGCGTTTATATTTTTGTTCAGTATACATACAGTATCTTCATCAACATTGACACACTGACACAATCCATCCAGTGTCTGGTTCTGAGAGATTTAGAACAGAGCAAACAGAGAAGGCAGTAAGGCAAGTTTCCCTTTTCCCTCCCAGCATCACTCAACGCTGCCTTCATGAGCTCACTAGTCTCCAGACCTCTCCTACAGGGAAACTACCAGGCAGTTGGAAGGAGGCTGTAGTGGTACCAATCCGGAAGCCCAGGAATGACCCAACGAGGCCAACAAGCTACCGGCCAATAGCTTTAACATCACATGTATGTAAGATTATGGAACATATGATTACGGAGAGGCTAACTTACTTCCTGGAGAGCAGAGGGCTAGTATCGCCACATCAGAGTGGGTTCAGGAAGGGTAGGGGAACTATGGACCCAGTGCTCTGCTTAGAAGCAGAGGTCAGGAATGCTCAGGTGAACAAGGATACCGTTGTAGCTGTCTTTTTTGATGTGCAGAAGGTGTATGATATGATGTGGAAGGAGGGGTTGTTAATCAAGCTTGATATTATGGGGGTAGGAGGAAGAACGTACAACTGGATAAAGGATTTCCTGTTTGGAAGGTCTATCCAGGTGAGGGTTGGGAAGTCTCTATCAGGCAGCTATCTGGTGGATAACGGTACACCACAGGGGAGTGTGATTAGTTCTCTGTTGTTCTCAATCATGATCAATGATGTTTACTCTCAGGTACAGCCGGATATTGGGAGGTCGTTATTTCCAGATGATGGGGCCTTGTGGAAGAGGGGAAGAAATGTGCCATACATAGTCAGGAAGGTACAGGAAGCAATTGATGAGGTAGAGCGGTGGGCATTAATGTGGGGATTCAGGTTCTCTGTAGAGAAAACTCAAACAGTGTTCTTTACCAGGAGGAAGGTGGGAGATGAGGTATGCTTGAGGTTACATGGGAGAAACTTGGAGAGGGTGGGGGCCTTCAGGTTCCTTGGGGTGAATGTTGATACTAGACTGACCTGGGCAGAACACATTGAGAGAGTGGTGGGAAAGTGTAAGAAAGTGCTAAATGTGATGCGCTGTCTGACGGGAAAGGAGTGGGGGGCTGGGCGTTCCTCATTGAGGACCATGTATGTTGCGTTGATCCGATCTGTAATAGACTATGGCTGTATAGCATATGGTTCAGCAGCCCGGACCTCATTGGAAAGGCTAGATGTCATACAGGGGTAAGGACTCAGAATATGTAATGGGGCGTTTTGGACGTCCTCAGTGTCTGCATTACAGGTGGAGAAGGGGATATTCCATTGCAGATTAGGAGACAGCAGCTGGCAATGAATTATTGGGTCAACCTGCAAGGACATGGGGTGTCTCATCCTGCGAAAGGGATTTTACAGGCATGCTGGGAACATGAGCAAAGACAGAACACAAGCTTTGGGTGGGTGGGTAATACCCAGGTGAAGTAGATGGGACTGTATGGAAGGGAGTTTAGTCCAACAGTAGATATTCCTGTAAATCCACCATGGCTACTCCCGCCTCCAGTAGTTGATCTAGAAGTGTTGGAGAGACTACAGAAATATAGGGAGAGTGTTGATCCATCTGATTTGTTTAAGAGATGTCTGGATACTGTGTATCAGGATTTTGTGGCCATTTACACAGATGGTTCAAAAGATCCAAGGACAGGACGTACTGGGTCAGCATTTGTAGTGCAGGAATGTGGGGTGGAAGTCAGGAAACATATTACAGATCATCTGGCTGTATATACGGTGGAGCTGATGGCCATACTGTTGGCCTTGCAGTGGGTGGAGGAAGTCAAGCCAGACAGAGCAGTTATTTGCTCTGATTCATGTGCAGTGTTAATGAGTCTCCAGTCCTTTAGATCACGTAGCAGACAAGACCTGCTTTATGAGGTGCTACAAACCCATGGCAGGATTAGACAGATGGGTATACAGATAAGATTTACTTGGGTCCCAGCCCATGTGGGGGTGGAGGGGAACGAGGCAGTTGATGTACTGGCTAAACAAGCACTTAGTAGTGGGGATGTTGAATTTGTAGTTTCAATGAGCAAGGCAGAGGCAAAAAGCCTGATATATACAGTGATGGTGCAGAGATGGCAGGAGCAGTGGAATAGAGATAATAAGGGCAGGCATTTATTTCAAGTACAGAGGAAAGTCAGGGAGGGGAGGACGGCAGTAAGGGACAGAAGAGAGGAGGCTATTTTTACAAGATTAAGGGTGGGACATAGCTAGTTGAATAAGACATTAAATGTGATAGGAAAGCATCCAACTGGAAAGTGTGATTATTGCTAGGAAACAGAGACCGTAGAACATGTATTGTTACAGTGTGGGCAGTATCCGAGGGAAAGAGAGAGGATGAGATCTAGTATGAGGGAGAATGGGATACAGGAAATTAGTTTAAAGAGTATATTGAGTAGAACGTCATTAGATATAGTCTCAAATATTTTGTTATCTTTTCTAAGAGCAACGGGGCTGGCAGGTAGGATTTAGTTTCTCCCTGACTCTGGCCCACACTCCAGTACAGTAGGTGGCGGTAATGCACTATAACGTTGGATGCAAACCACCGATAAACCCCATTGAAGAAGAAGAAAGACCTCTCCTCCATGGGAGGGGCCACAGAAGGAGGATATAAACACAGTAGCGTTCGGAGTGAAAAAGAAGACCTACACAGAACGTTTATCTACTACTGTAACAAGGTGAGATTAACGTTGTCGATCAATTAGTACTGCATGTAGCCAAAGTAAACAGTTTAGCATTAATGTTTTATTCAGAGTTGGTAATGTAACGCAATAGTTGTGGATAAGTGATGCCAGGTGAACATTGTAGTTTTATGCCCGGTTCACATCTAACAGCCGAGACGGTTTTATGCCGTTTTAGAACGCATCTCTGCTGTTGGAGTTTCCAAAATGCAACATGTCAATTAGCTAAAGACTTGCGACGAGACGGATAGGCTACGTTTGGTCAAAAGAACAGTGCGCTTTCTGTGTTCCGGGTCTTATTTTTACTGCAGTTAGCTAGCCTAGCTTGCAGATATTTATCTGATAAATCACAACGTGTGGCCTGTTTCTGGTACATGTACTTAATGATTCCCGTTTGCTACAACAAAGTGGCAACTTTGTTTCAGCTTCATCACGTTTAACCCGAAGGCCGGCAGAAGGCGATATTGAGTCGTCATTTTACCGTTGTATGCAACGGTTCGTATCCCTTGTGGACCTGTTCGTACCTAAAGGCTTTGATATCCTCTAACTTTATTTAATGCAGAGTGGGGGGGAAATATGCGTGCTTTCCTTATGAAACACACTTTTCCACCACTATGCTAGTGGCTATATGCTAATCCTAGATGTTGCTTTCAGCCAATCGGTTTGAGCCTCAGACCAGAGTTTCCGTTTCTTTTACGCGTGCTGCGTTAACAACATCGCATTCGTGGAAACCAAGACAGTTTTAAGGGCAAACCTGGTTGTAACTAGATATGTTAAGGTCGCATCGGACATTTTGTGCTAACTTTTCCTAACCTTAACCTAATTCTCCTAACCTGCTGCATAAATTGTCCTAACCTGTTGTAGGCCTATCTGAACCAGGCTTTCGAATGATCAGTGAACTGATGCGTATCACATCTCTGTGGATTCTGTGCTTTTCTACCCTCCATCCACACCTGGCTCTCTACCTGTACCAGGTGTTGTTGACTAGAGTCATAGGGAGGGAAAGGCTTTGGTGTGTTGCCTGGACACAGTCGTTTAGAGACTGTGATACTCAGGAGGCCAGTGTTTGGCATTTGGCACTCGCTATAGGTTAAAACATTCTGCTCACACCCCTACAGAAATGTGATAAAATGTGCCATTGCGATTTCTTTTAGAAACTCATTGCCCTGTTCCAACATCTCCAAATCATACAGCATTATTAGGGTGATTTTGTTACCATAAAAGGTGACTGGAGGGCATTTTCCAGGCGATGTTGTAGCGCTTGCAATATGGACGTGTGTGTATATATTGCGTGCGATAGTTTGATAAATCCCAATAATTTGTTGCGCATGCAAATCCTAGAATCTCCACGTAGGCCAGAATTTAGTAAGCAATTTACGCTCAGTTGATAAATGACGTCTCAGGCCTTTAAATGTTTAATAGATTCTGCTGCTGGGAAGTCGTTCTCACGTCATGCTCACCTGTCTGGGTTGTCCCTAATGACACCCTATTTCCTCTGTATTGCACTACTATAAAACCTGGGCCCTGGTCAAAGGTAGTGCACTATATTGGGAATAGGGTGCCGTTTAGGACACACCGTTGTGTACATAACCTGACACTACCTGATGCACTACTCGACATGCCATGTGATGTGTATTGATGAGAAAACAATAGGTGCTTTGTGACGGGTACAGTCTAGACTTCAGTTTAATCTAACTGCATGTTGTGCATCACTGTCCCCATACTGTAATTCTTGTCTGTCTGTTGCAGGAGCCATGGTAAAGTGTATAGCTGTAGTTCTGTCAGGGTGTGGGGTCTACGATGGGACAGAAATCCATGAGGCGTCTGCTGTACTGGTCCACCTCAGCAGGGCTGGAGCTAAGGTAAGGACTACTTAACGTTTACATGGTAGTTCAAACTCGTGTCTCTCATGCTAACCTTCTGATTGTACAACCCCACTCTATAGTCAGATTGCTGTGACAACTACAGACTTCCTCTAGTCTAGAGAGTGGTGCAGAGTTTGTATTGATTTGCATGTCGTCAATATGCCTCTAGATGACTGCTCCTTCTACTGCTGTACTTCTAATCGTAGTCTCCCCCGGAGTGTTCAGAGTGCTTGTCGTTGGGAATGCAGGTTCCAATCTCATTAGCATGGACACTACTATGACTCTCTCCTTCTGGCTTCTCCTGTAGGTACAGATGTACAGTATTGACTGTCTAACCCTTATCACCCCAGGTCCAGATGTTTGCCCCCAACGTGGATCAGATGCATGTGGTGAACCACTGCGAGGGGAAACCCACAGCGGAGAAACGCAATGTCCTGCAGGAGAGTGCTCGCATTGCCCGCGGTGACGTGTCAGACCTT
The DNA here is from genome assembly GCF_020615455.1 of Coregonus clupeaformis. Classification (NCBI taxonomy): domain Eukaryota; kingdom Metazoa; phylum Chordata; class Actinopteri; order Salmoniformes; family Salmonidae; genus Coregonus; species Coregonus clupeaformis. Next base: position 20,725,830 of record NC_059197.1, on the reverse strand, counting down.
ACCAAACTGGACATCACCGCTTTCGACGCCCTCGTCATCCCAGGTAAGCAGTACTCCTTCATTTATACCTTCATCATTATATACCTCCATCACTCTCACTCATTATATACACCTCTGTCACTATCATTCTTCCATTATCATCAGCATACAACCACAATCCTTACTCCCCTTTACCGGTTCAGGACCAGGGCTGGTTTCTACTGTGCTCAACCCAACTGTGTCCTGCAGGTGGTTTTGGTGTGGCTAAGAACCTGTCGGACTGGGCTGTAAAGGGGAAGGAGTACACGGTTCAACCCCAGGTAGAAAAGCTGATTAAGGGGTTCCACAGCGTAGGCAAGCCCCTGGCTATGTGCTGCATCTCCCCTGTCCTAGCCGCTAGGGCCCTGCCGGGGTGTGAGATCACCGTGGGACACGACAAAGAGTGTGAGAGGTGGGTTACGGTGTCAGTGGTGTGTGAGAGACGGTGTGTGTGTGTATACAGTATGTCTCTGTTTAAACATAAGCAGCACAGAATGTGTGTTTTTAGCCCCTGCTGCTCTTCTCCCTCCCACCACTAGATGGCCCTATGCCCAGACGGCGACCACCATGACTGAGCTGGGCTGTAAACACGTGAATAAGAACGTGGGGGAGGTGCACATTGACGTAAAGAACAAGCTGGTCACCACCTCCGCCTTCATGTGTAACGCTCCCATACACGAGGTGTTTGATGGGGTGGGTGTGATGGTTACAGAGCTGCTCAAACTGGCCTAGAAAGGTTGTGTCCCAAATGGCACCTTATTCCCTTTTTTATAGTGATTATGGGTCAAAGGAAGTGCACTATATAGGGTGTCATTTGGGACTGCACTATATAGGGTGTCATTTAGGACTCTACCTTTAGAATCGGGTTTGTTGTTTTCCTGGAGACCATCCTGATCTGATTTACTCCAGTGTCACTTACTGGCTTGTTTAAAAAGCTGAAACAGACATAAGAAGCTATGTATCTCTACTGGGATTTGTGCTACTATCAAAATTGTAATAAAAGTGACGTAAAACACATTTCTATAGTGAATGATTTGTCATTAGGGGTTCAAGCGGCGACGCTGGGTGAAACCCGATTTTTGTGTTTATTGGTTCAGCAGCGACGCTTATGAATCCTTATTTCGATGCCAAACCCACCACGTGTGTGTGTGTGGCCAAAGAGCTCTATTTTCATGTCATCCAACAAATTTAAACACCTGGAGTTTGATAAACGGCACTTGGATTGAAACCCATGCTATGGGCAGATTACATGAAAATGGTGCTCTTTGGCACCAGTGGTGAGTTTGGTGTCGCAATAAGGATGCATAAGCAGAAAATAACCCCATACCTATTGTAAAATATGGTGGTGGCTCTTTTGATGCTATTTTGCATCCACTGGTCCTGGGGCATTTCATAAGCACAGATACAGAATCTGGAAAGATTCTGTATGGGGGTATGGTCTGAAGCCTTGTTCACGTGGCAGTTTGACTCAAAGCAAAATTGTAAGCATATTTTTCCTGCAGTCGGAACAGCCAAAATCCACATGGATTCTGATATTTCAAGACTCATTTCAAACCACATTTGTAGGTTTAATTTCAGATACAAATCTTGTTCCTGGCCATGCGACTAGTCTGAACGGGCAAATCTGAATTTTATTTGCCCTAAAGTGGTTTAGACTTATTTGGCATATCTTGTTGATTGTTAGCTACTCTGACAGCTACCACATGTTCTGGTCAAACTAGCTTGTTAATTGTACAGACTAGTGAATGTGCTAAACAGCTAGCTAGTTGACTGCTGTGGCTATCCAAAAAAAGACTTGTTTTGAAAGTTGGATCATCTTATCCTTTGAGGCTTAAAGTGTTCTTACACAATGATTTTGAACATTCAAAGTAACTGGGGAAACATCCATGTCAGGCATTGATGTCACCTTAGCTTGCTACAGAACTTCTGAGTGATTGGAAGCACAAGCACCACCACCAATTAGCCTACACCACTGCGCACACACCCGTCGTTACTATGACAACTAGTGTAGGCATGTCCGCAAATGACCGCTGTCTGAGCACACACCCATCTGATTTGGTCGCTTGTAACTTGCTGTTTGGACAGTCAGTATTCCAAAACAGATTTGAGCATTAATGCTTACAGTGGGATCCAGGCTTTAGATCCCTCCCAATGTGTCCTCCAATCTGATGTAGTCTATAAATAGAAATCAAGGGTAGGTGTACATGACTGTATATTGAATTATGCACATACACTGTTTAAAGGCCCAATGCAGCAGTTTTTATATCAATATCAAATAATTTCTGGGTAACAATGAAGTACTTTAATGTAATATAGTTCCATTAAATTGAGAAATTGCTTTTTAGCAAAACTATTACTCAAGAAGTTTGCTAGAACTGTCTGGGAGTGGTCTGAGTTGGGAGGGGAAACTGAGAACTAGCTGTTGGCAGTGGTTTGGAACTCTTTGTTATTTGTCTATTAACCAATTTGCCACATGATGATGTCACCATGGAAAGCAGAAACTCCCGCCCATAGAAACCTGCCAATAGTGTGTCTGAGGCCTGAAATTTGGGGCGTTCATGGCCCCCTCGAGCATCCCATTGGTTCCTGCATGAACACCTGCCCTCTCCATCAACAGAAGTGCGGGAAAACACTGCCAGACAGTGTGGGGTTTATCTGCGGTTGGCAGTGGATATACTTACATTTTGACAAAAAAAAATCAAAACTGCCTGCCCGGTGGAGGAAAGGCGCCCTATGAGAAATTATATGACAAACTGTGACATACAGTACACTCTGAATGACCTAAAATGATAAATCCCATATTGGTCTTTCACAGTCAGGAAAACCCAAGCTGTACTGTTCAGTAGGCTAATAGTAGGCCTATTATTTAAACAGATGAATGAGACTGTCAACTGAGTCAGAAACTCAGGTTTCTGAGTCCAAAATTGGATGTTCTAAGTCCAGAAACAGTGCTTAAACCACATCAGGAGACAACTTTTGAAGTCTGGGAAAAATCTAGAGTGTAGTTACCCTTTAATTCAACTGTGCAGGAACCTAGCACTATTGTTTGGTTAGCGGTGTTTCTGTAGCGTATATGAGATGGAGTTTGCAAAACAAATGGCCACTGGATTGATGCAAATAATCATATCATTCTGCCAGGGAGGCATAGGCTACATTGAGAAGGTTTTTTGGAAAGCCTTTCCATCTACGAGAAGACGGTTAGGCCTATCATTAGCATCCCTATATTTTTCCTGTTCCTTAATTGTTTGAAACCTGGACGTTTTACTTCATATGATGAGGCATGTCTTACCTTGCTTCAAAGTAGCCTATAGCCAAAATCCCACCATAGAAACATGGAGGAAAATATTTTATAAAGTCTGCCTCATATGCGCTCGCCTGTTCTATTGGTTTTCAAATTAACTTTCATGTTCAAGCAGCCAAAAGCATTATCCTAGTCATATTAGCTAAACCACTCAGTCCCCTTTTCAAGATGGTGGCAAACGTGTATTTTTCTTTGATCAGTGTTTGTAGCTGAAAAGTGTTTTGTGTTTTTTGTCTCCTTTTACCTTTTGTTTCATCTGGCTGTGAACACATTGGACAATAGTGTACAATTGCATACAGAGTTTTTAAGGAGACATACAAAATAGATCTGCTGAAACGTTTGAGACCTACTTGGATATACCTGGGCATCCTACTCTCCACTGGGGCGTTATCTGAGCAGACACCTGCCTACTGCTGTTTTCTTCCTTTCACTTGACATTGTGCCTGGGATGTTTTTGGACTACTGCCAAGCTTGAACTCCACTTGGTTTAGCCTACTTGGATTTACTATTTTTGACTCTCCCGTGGCTTGGTGTAGCGCTTGCCTCCTTCCCGGCTTTCCACCAGCCTGTGCAGATAGCTACATCCCCGCCAATGTGCTTCTCTCCTGGCTATCATACTGGTAACACGGCCTCCTTTGCGTTGCTGTTTTGATGGGCCCCAGCATTTAATCTCATTGAGTAAGTCACCGCTCTCTCCTTGCTGTTATGCTGGCCAGTTTATTGCCTTGGTTGTGATTATTGTGGCTCCTAGTGCTGGCTGGATTCTAGTCTGTGGTTGGGTTCTGGCTTGCTGCCTATAACTGTGGTAATCCTACAAACTGTGTGATTCAGTCTAACTAAATATCACACTGTGTGGATTGATTGATTTACTTTTAGCTGATTCCTCACCAAACCTATTTTATTTGTGTGAATTTTAACTGACATTTTCCAAAATGGCGTCTACCACTTTCTGCCATACGGGGAAACTAACTTTTTCCAGATTGGAGGATACCACCTTCAGAGACAATGGTGAATGTTTCATCCTATGTAGGAACTGCACCTATTTTGTACAGTTCAGGGATAATATTGACTGGACACATTTTCCATGTGGAAACTGTCTGCTTATTGAGGAATATACACTACCGTTAAGTTTCGGGTCACTTAGAAATGTGCTTGTTTTGAAAGAAAAGCAAAAAAAATTGTCCATTTAAAATAACATCAAATTAATCAGAAATACAGTGTAGACATTGTTAATGTTGTAAATGGCTATTGTAGCTGGAAACGGCTGATTTGTAATGGAGTATCTACATAGGTGTACAGAGGCCCATTATCAGCAACCATCAGTCCTGTGTTCCAATGGCACGTTGTGTTTGCTAATCCAAGTTGATCATTTTAAAAGGATAATTGATCATTAGAAAACCCTTTTTTTGCAATTATGTTAGCACAGCTGAAAACTGTTGTGCTGATTTTAAAGAAGCAATAAAACTGGCCTTCTTGAGTCTAGTTGAGTATCTGGAGCATCAGCAATTGTGGGTTTGATTACAGGCTCAAAATGGCCAGAAACTAATAACTTTCTTCTGAAACTTGTCAGTCTATTCTTGTTCTGAGAAATGAAGGCTATTCCATGCAAGAAATTGCCAAGAAACTGAAGATCTCGTACAACGCTGTGTACTACTCCTTTCACAGAACAGTGCAAACTGGCTTTAACCAGAATAGAAAGAGGAGTGGGAGGCCCCAGTGCACAACTGAGCAAGAGGACAAATGCATTAGTGTCTAGTTTGAGAAACCGATGCCTCACAAGTCCTCAACTGGCAGCTTCATTAAATAGTACCCGCAAAACACCAGTCTCAACAGTGAAGAGGCGACTCTGGGATGCTGACCTAGGCAGAGTTGCAAAGAAAAAGCCATATCTCAGACTGGCCAATAGAAATAAAATATTAAGATGGGCAAAAGAACACAGACACTGGACTTTCTCAGTTGTGCACCAGGGCCTCCCACTCCTCTTTCTATTCTGGTTAGAGCCAGTTTGCGCTGTTCTGTGAAGAGAGTAGTACACAGCATTGTACGAGATCTTCAGTTTCTTGGCAACAAACAAAAGATGCTCTACGGAGATGGACTCCACCCAAACCGTCTAGGAGCCTGGAACCGTGTTAAGATATTGACACAGAGACAGACCAAGCCCCGCTCAGGTAATACCTCCCATCATTTCTAAGCGTTATCATTGCACTGTTGTCTATACTGCCAGGGGTGTTGTCAGTTGTAATCTAGTATCCATTCGTTTGAACTCCACTCTTAGATCTGCTATTGTTAGCTCAAAAGAGAAGCCCACTGTGGTCTGCTCACTCAGTGCTTTAGTTCAAATTGTGAATTCCATAAACTTGAATACCCCCTCGGTTTTCAAATCATGTAGAGGGCTTGTGCTGGTGCAATATAACACCCAAAGCCCATGTAATTCAGATAATAATAATAATAATAATAATAATAATAATAATAATAATAATATGCCATTTAGCAGACGCTTTTATCCAAAGCGACTTACAGTCATGCGTGCATACATTTTTGTGTATGTGTGGTCCCGGGGATCGAACCCACTACCTTGGCGTTACAAGCGCCGTGCTCTACCAGCTGAGCTACAGAGGACCACATTGGTTACATCATTGGTTACTCTGAGAGTTCCTCATATTGACATTGGCTGCGGCCTCAGGCCCTATGGTGCTAACCTTAAAGTAATTCCAATTTCTACTCTTTCCCATATTGATCATTTACATTTACGTCATTTAGCAGACGCTCTTATCCAGAGCGACTTACAAATTGGGATAGACCAAATGGTGCAGTTCAATGCAATCTTATAGCCAAACCAACTATATCAATATCAACCAGACAGGGCCTTCAACAGCCTTTTGAACATACTTTGTTTGAGTTGGAGGCTCCATGTGACTAACACAGTGTTTCTTGGTAGTCTTATATGGAGGACTAAAAGTGCCACAATTAAATAAATAAATACACCATTAAATAATTACTTAAATTTGTCATTAATTAATTAAAATTAGAATTAAATACATAAATGTGTTATTAAATGTGTCATTAATTAATTCAAATACCGATTCATTTTATGTAAAATACATATATAATAATTTCACTATTTACATTTACATTTCATGGTCCTGCGTTGGAGTGCTTCCTGAATTACTTAAAACTGTCAAACTGACCCATCAAAAGTTGGTAGGCGGAACCTAACGCCTGATTGGTTACCCTCTGCATCAAGCCAAGACAAATCAATTCCGGATAATGGATTGATGCAGAGCTACTGAACACATTCCAATACACTGGGTGGCGCTATTCACCTCTACGTTGGTTTAGTTACACGGTTAAACAGAACTTTCATTGCAACGGCTAAAAATCAAGAGAAGACTCGGTCCTGCTAGCCCCAATGTTGAGACGCTGTGTGAGGTGCAGGACAAAATGTCTAAAAGTTGCCCGGAGCTGCTGAGAGAAGCAGCGAATTTGATTGAGGAAGCTCTGAGCAGAAGTCCAACGGCTCCCGCGGCACCGGTGACTCCGGCAGCTCAGTCACAGCAGATACCGGCCGCTCAATCACGTACACCTGTCCAAGGTAAGCTAAGTAATTTCATGTTAGCCAGGTGTGCTACTATTTAATGATTCGGGACACACGTGTAGGTTAAATTAGATCGACTCGAACATGTATTTGCATGCGGTATTATGATGCTTCGTGCGTGACACGTTTATTGTTAATGGGGGGGGAAGCATAAACCTAGCTAGTTCGCTAATCGGCTAAATGGTGTTAGCTGGCTTGAGCATCCCAAGATAGAAGTAGAGGCTGTTTTAGCTGACTGGTGACCATTGAGCTGTTACGTTTTTCTGTGTTGCAGCGGAGGTAGCAAGGCTCTTTGCGCCATATAACATTGGAGCCAGAAGGAATATGAAGAGACGACCAGCACAAGTCCAAGTTAGCCGAAGAAGCTACACACACACTGTCTGTTGTTTGGCTGACCACAATGCGGATAAAATTCCAAGCGTACTGTTTAAAGCTGAACTTCTTACTTCAGGACTTGGAGAGCAAAAAGTAACATTTTCAGGTCAGTGCGAAACTAGGCATTTACCAAAAGTAAAAAAAAGTTTGTACTGTCTGTGGCTTGTTGAAATTATTTGCATTTCTTTTTATAGTGACTCAAACTTAATTGGTGTTCATAGTGTCAATAATAGTTATCACAGGCTTATTTGCTTAATTTAAGGTGAGGTGAGTTATGATTTTGTTTTGTTTTTTTCTCCAGGGAATGACCACGATCCCATGGTTATAACAAATAAACTGATGGAAGTGTTTCCGAAGCTCCAACAAGGGGGAGGCTTTGAATTTCTAAAACTTGTAGGATCTACTCGCAGTCGAAATCTTGCGTTGCTTCAGTGTCCCAGCACTGGATACACCCTTGCCTATCTGAAAGATCCATCGACGATGATTGGACAGGCTACAATCTACATACGTCCACTTCAACAGGATCTACCCTTAGATTGTGTACATACATTTACAGAGACTTAGTTTAATACATAATCAAAACAAAGATTACTGGTGACTTTTAATCATTAATTAAAAGCCATTTGTTGTTGTTGTTAGGAGAGCTCACGTCCTGCCTCTGGTCCAGTCATCCCCTGCATCACTTGTCAGAAGGAAGTTCCCTTTTCAGAGATGAAGCTGCACAGATTGAGCTGCAATGGGTATGTACTTCTTAAAGCAATGCAAGGGTAGCATAATTTATTTTCTTTGGGAATATGTCTCTCTTATTGTTGTGCACATAAATAAGCGAGTATGACCATCATTTCAATTGTGTTAACTTCAAGGACACCCATGCAGGAATCAGAAAGAGAACAAGAGGGAGGCCAAAGTGAAGAAAATGATAGTGAGACAGCCCTAGTCAGTGACAGTGTTCCAGTGAGGCCTGAAACATCAGCTGAGAGTGCAGTAGTACCGGCAGTGATTGTCAACGAGGAGTTGGATCGCAAAGAAACAGACAGTGGTTTGTGTCATCACAATAGTGTTGCTATAAGATTGTGTGTAACTGAAAAGTTAATAGAAAGATAACACCTGTAGGATATAATTAGATAAGATAATACAGTTACAGACAACTAACCACTTAGTCATTATATCCACAATATGATAGTTATTTATCCGAAATCTAAATGTGGAAGATATTTTGTGAATGCACCAATTGTCAACCTTACAATATCGTTGCAATATCGACATCAAGGTGTTAGGTCAAAAATGTGATATTTGATTTTCTCCATATTGCCCAGCCCTAATGTCAATGCATACACAGTTCAGATGAATTGACACAAGTTCAGTGTCTTTGAAAACATTAACACACTGTGCAGTAGTTGACTTTTTTTTCTTCCATTTACTAAAATCAAACTGTTCTGCACCTTCAGTGCTAACAGTACAGCATTCATGTTAGTCATTCTGTGGACCATAATGAGACAGGAAGCTTCAAAGAAACAGCTTTTTTCCTTTCTTTTAAAAGGAAAGTAAACTTTCAGTTTTTCCTTGCTTGTTCTAACACAACAAATAAAAACATGGGTTGGACATCAGTCTAAGATTCTTGATAACACTTCCACAGTCTCTACATATAGTCTAAGTGCATCAGTAACAGAAACTCCTGGAGCTGGCAAAATTGCAACCTCTTCATCTGAGAGCTCACGGGCCAGCTGAACCTCGGGGACTGACACAGTGCCTCGATGAAGGCAGTGAGGTCCGTTCCAATCGATCCCATATTCTTCAGGAACCTGAATGGATGACAAGCATAATCAGTCTTGTACTTAAAACTAGTTTGACATGTCCTTACACAAGATTGTTATTTTTGGTCACCAAGGCAGTGAGAAATGAAATGTTACTTATTCAGTTTTTTAAAATAATACAGCTTTGCATAGTATGCACTGTAGAAACTACAGCTCACAGGTTGATCTTTAAAAGCTCGGGAGATTTTAAAGAGACAATAATCTATAGTAAATGTTTCATTTAAAGTATCACATTTAGCACCATTTTTTTCTCCCATAATTCCTTTGGGGAAACAATTTTAAGAAAGTGTTTAAAGTTCATTGTTAACCTCAGTAGGATCCTCCTCAGGGCCTTGCTCTCTGTAACTTCTCCAGAGTTGCTGTGGTGACTGATTCCTTTCAGTTCTAAGACCGTGGAAGTTCCAAGCATCTCGAAAAGAGTCGAGGCTTTGCTGAACCAGTGGAAGGAAAATCCGGTGCAGAGCGAAAAGATGGACTTCATTGTCTGGATTCAGTGTCTCCTGATCTTCCAATGAAGTAAAGATCTGATAGAAGAGGTCCAGGGCATGTTCATAAACATCTCTCCACATCCTCTCTATTCTGTGTTTAGGATAAAATTGAGAAATTGTTAATTTATGACATATGCTAAAGTACATTCAACTAGTATGTTAGTTGTGTGAGCCTAGTTGCCAAACATATTTCTTTACCGCTGATTGTGGACACTTCTGCCTGTGATGTGTGAATTCCTGTCGGTACCTCTGCTTCTGATCATGAATTCTGCTACATCTGCATTCTCCCCCCTTTGTCAGACCGTACCCTTGATGGCAGCCCATACTGCTCAACAGCGGCGATAAAGCTCTGTAAGACCGTATGAGCTCTATTATTGCCGGCCACAGTCAGGTAGACCACTAAACGACTGAATCCATCCACCCCACCGTGGACAACAAATCTCCACCTGTTGCAAACACATGAAAAAATATAACTTTATTGTATAACAATTGTAATGAAACATATAGAAAGATGCATTGTTTATCTGCTAATATCACTGACCTGATAAGCTTATGGTGGCCATCTATATGCCACAAAGAGTTTGGGCCAGGAACAAAATACTGCCGTCGCCTTAATACACGCAGCCTCAGACGTCTCATGTAGACTCCTCTGCATTGACTCTGCGTAAAGACTCTTGCAGTCTTGAGACTGAGGGGAGGAATTTAAAATGAATAACCACACACTCACTGGCTACTTATTTTGAGGATATAGTGGTGTCATAATAAAATAAATAATGTGTGTAAAACAGTCAACTATTACAGAACCACCACAGCTTCAAAAATGTACTTTACTGTCAGATATTGTACATATACATACATACATACACATATATATATACACATATATAAAAATTATATATACATATACATATATATATATATACACATACATACATACATATACATACATATATACATACATACATATACATACATACATACATATATTTATTTATATATATATATATATATTTATATATATATATATATATACATACACACATATATATACATATATATACACATATACATATATATACACATATACATATATATACACACATATATAGATAGATAGATAGATAGATACCACATGCTCGAACAGAGATGACCTGAGATTTTTTGCCTCCTATGATATTTTGCTTTTCTATGATTATATTATACCCTTTACAGCAGGGGCACATCCGGACAGCTGAGAATATTACTGTCAGATATTGTTCCACCTCTATTAAACAGGAGGCTAAAAATCACAGGACATGTCTATCCTGATGATACAAGTCAGCCGTCCTGAAATGTGTGTTTCTCTTCACATTTCTTCTACACATTCTACATCTCAGAGGCGATGTCTTTCCATAAGCGGGCTTCCTTCACCTTTCAAAGGGGCAGAGCTCCAAATTAAAAATACATTTAAATAATGCCCATATTATTATCTACTCACTTGGAACATGCACACCTCTTGCATTCAGGTGACCACGCATTAGCTTGTAGCCGGTGTTTGGATGACTTCTGTGAATTTCACTTACAATACGGTCTAACTCCTCATCATTCACAGCTGAATAGAGATCTGTCTTTCTGTACAAACAAGAAAAACACAACATCAAGTAATGTTACCTTAAACGTCATATTCTTTCCGAGTGTATGAGAGCAGCAATTCATAAACAGAAAACTCATGAATTTAGTGTAAATACCTTAAACTGTATTGTTGCATGCGCCTCCTGATGGTCCTCTTTGACACACCGAACATCGCTGCAATTTGAACTGCGGGAACTCCACAAAGAAGTTGATGCTCCAGAACTGCACTCGGTATGTCAAACGCCAAACGCCCCGGTCCCTGTGTGTGTTGGGCCTGAAGTGCCCTGGTACCAGAGAAGCGGTGGACAACTTCTTCTAGATTTGCAATCACTCTGTGGTCGATATCTTCGTCGGAAAGTGCGGAAATGACTCCAACAACTTCAATAAGTTCCTCTGCTTTACTAGCTACATGCTCTGGGTCAGCAGGTCCTGCTTCTACATCCTCTGCTAAGTTTAAAATGTCTCTAACCAACTCCCTGGAAAGTTCACGGAGATCCTCCATTGTCTCGATCCAGGTTGGCCTACTCTACTTCAGACCAAAGCAATGGATCAGACTAGATTCGCGTTAGCCCCGCCCGCTGACTTTGATGGGTCAGTTTGACAGTTTTAAGTAATTCATGAATCACTGCAATGCAGGATCATGAAATGTAAATGTAAATAGTGAAATAATTATATATGTATTTTACATAAAATGAATCGGTATTTGAATTAATTAATGACACATTTAATAACACATTTATGTATTTAATTCTAATTTTAATTAATTAATGACACATTTAAGTAATTATTTAATGGTGTATTTATTTATTTAATTGTGGCACTTTTAGTCCTCCATAGTCTTATACAAATCTACTTTGAAATAAATGTATACACCTCAGAAACATGGTTATGGGCTTAAGAAAAAGACACCTGTACCATGTCAGATATAGAGTTTAAATGTATTCAATTTTGAGTTAGCTTCCCAATATTACACTTTATATACACTACCAGTCAAAAGTATGGACACACCTACTCATTCAAGGGTTTTTCTTTATTAATTGTTTACTATTTTCTACATTGTATAATAATATTGAAGACATCAAAACTATGAAATAACACATATGGAATCATATAGTAACCAAAAAAGTGTAAACAAATCAAAATGTTATATTTGAGGTTCTTCAAATAGCCACCCTTTGCCTTGATGACAGCTTTGCACAACCCCATCATTACATCCATAACTGTTATAGGGGTCTACCGTCTTCCCTCTGCTAACCTTTGTGCATTTGAGGAGTTAACTAGTTTGTCGTCTTTTACTAAATCAGAAGTTATTATCCTGGGTGACTTAAATTATGATTGGGAAATGCAGGCTTCAGACAATCTAAAAGACGTGTAATGATCTAAACCTAACCCAGCTGGAGACTAAGCCTACACGGCCCAACCCTAAAGATCCTTCAAATTCGACTCTCCTTGATCTTATTTTAATGAATACACCAGAGAAATATGTTTCTATTGGTATCTTCGCCCAAGATATTAGTGACCATTGCCCAGTTGTTTGTGTTACAGATGTGAGAATACGAATATCTAAGCCTGTGTCATCACAAAGAGGAACTTTAAAAACTTCAGTGAACAGGCTTTTTTATTGTCACGAGTGTCAATAGAGCAAGGATAGCTGAGCAAGGAGAAGGGGCAGCCTCGGCAGAATCCGTGACAGTACCCCCCCCCCGCGGCTCCAGCCGTGCGTAGACACCGGCCTCGGGGACGGATGACTGCGGTGGAAATCCCTCAACATGGAGGGATCGAGGATGTCCCTCCTAGGGACCCAGCACCGTTCCTCCGGACCGTACCCCTCCCACTCCACGAGATACTGCAGGCCTCCCACCTGACGCCTCGAATCTAAGATGGAACGGACCGAGTACGCCGGTGCCCCCTCTGTCCAGTGGGGGTGGAGGAACCTCCCGTATCTCAGACTGGAGTGGACCAGCAACCACCGGCCTGAGGAGAGACACATGGAACGAGGGGTTAATACGATAATCAGGAGGAAGCTATAACCTATAACATACCTTGTTCAATCTCCTCAGGACTTTGAATGGCCCCACAAACCGCCGACCCAGCTTCCGGCAGGGCAGGCGAAGAGGTAATTACTGTCACAGATTCTGCCGAGGCTGCCCCTCCTTGCTTGGGCAGGCTTCGGCGTTTGTCGTCACCGGAATACTAGCTACTGCCGATCTATGTTCTATGTTTCTATGTTCTACCTGGAAACCCCTACACACCTCCCTGAGCACTGACTGGACCATCCCTGGTTAACCACTCATGACCCCACTATTTCATGGCAACAGAGGGCTCTCAAGGGATGGTCCAGTCAGTGCTCAGGGAGGTGTGTAGGGGTTTCCTTAGGGGCTACTACAGTGGAGAGTCCAAACCAGGTCTCCACAATGCACGTATGCCGATTTGGCTCTCGCCTTCAGTAAAAAGAGGGCGACTAAATTACCACCCCATCGTCCGGGGGATTGTGCGATAAATCTCCAGGTGGGCGCTGCACTTCCCCGGAGTCACATGTACCCTCTGTCACAGGAGGAGAAGGCGGCTATGGAAACATATGTCTACGAATCTCTGAGACAGGGATACATTCGGCCTTCCACTTCACCTGTTTCCTCTAGTTTATTTTTTTTATTTTTTTATTATTATTTTATTTATTTTTTGGGGGGGGAATGGATCAGCTTAATATTGCAGATTGTATCTTCTATCAATGTAATTGTCTGCATCACTTCCAATCCCCCATGTTTTTTTGTTTTTTTTTATTTTTTTTTATATACATACTCCCCTTTATTACTTTTCAACCCCACCATCCTTTCCCTACTTGGAGTAAATTAGTGAACAACAATGCCCAGGCCTCTACTTCCGGTCTATACTTACTATCTACACCTTATGGACAGAGTTACTTTTACAATAATTCTATTATATATATATATTATTATTATTATTTTTTATTTATTTATTTTGCTCCTGAACTTATTCTACTCTCAACCTCTCCGATCATTTTCATGATGTCCATCCGGTTTGCTTCTATATGCCATATCTTTCTAACTGTGCTCTTTCCCAAAAGCTCCCAACATACAACCTATATAATTATTATGGACACAGTATGCTTACATTATTAGCTATCTTTGTTGTTATTTGTTATTAGTCCCATCCTTCAACTCTATTCAATACCTCCCATCTATCTCTTAACACCATCCATATAGGATTTCTATTTGCCATATATATTTCAACCGTACTGTGATGTTTTTCAAAAGTTCTGAACCTTTCTATTCTCATTGCTTCTACAGATTGTGAATTAAAAATAAACAGTTTTGCTAAAAGTATTATTATATTATTGATTGATTGACTATGACTTTTCAGATCACCCAGTAATGCTATCTGCAAGGTTAGTTCCAGGTAAATATTGCAATCCTTTAGCCATTCCTGGACCTGTGTCCAAAAACAAGCTACAAATGGACAGAACCAAAACAAATGATCCAATGATTCCGTCTCTTCACAGCAAAATCTGCAGAGCTGGGAAGATTGTATCCCCCATATAAATAACATTCTATTGGTAGCAAGAATTTTATATAATAATTTAAATTGAAAGATTTTAATTTTTGAATCCGGTGTCGTTTTGCGTGTCAGTTCATAAACACTATGCCATGGGATCGGTACATCAAAGATCTCTTCCCAACTATTTTGCAATCTATATGGGACGGCTGTCAATCCTTTGGTCCTTAAGTAAAACTGATATACTTTTTTATTTATCACAGTTTTCCTTAACCAATTATGTTCTTTAATGCAAGGCTGACAGACAAGTTCCTTACTTTCTCCCCCTTCCACTTTCCTCTTCCATTTTTGCGGTAAGGCTGCAATTATTTGGTTGTAATTTTGGGTAGAGCAGACATTTCCATATGTTTTTGTTAGCTGCATGTGCGTCATAACGCCACCAGTCCTACCGATGATATCATTTACGAAGATTATACCTTTTTTAAACATTCTGTCAAAAAATAAAGGTTTTTTGTCAATTAGTATATTTGAATTTAACCACAATATTTGTTGCATTATTTGTTCTGTCGTTTCTGGAGGATTAAATTGAAATTGCAACCAACTTTCTATGGCTTGTTTTAGAAATAGTGACATTTGGGAGATTATTTCCTTTTCAAATAACTGAAAGTGAGAGGTTGTAATCTGAATAAAGGGAAAAAGGCCTTTCTTGAACAGTGGGTGAGACAATCTTACTAATTTGCTTGAGAACCAGTTCTGATTTAAGTATAACTTTTGTATGACTGAAGCTTTTAGTGATAGGTCTAATGCTTTAATATTTAATCATTTCTGTCCTCCGAATTCATATTCATTATATAAATATTCTCTTTTAATTTTGTCTGGCTTGCCGTTCCAAATAAAATTGAATATTTTTTTCTCATATAATTTAAAAAACTGTTCGCTAGGCGTAGGCAAGACCATAAGCAAATAGGTAAACTGGGATAATACTAATGAGTTAATCAGGGTGATTTTTCCACAAATTGACAGGTATTTTCCTTTCCATGGTAGTAAGATCTTATCTATTTTTGCTAATTTTCTATTAAAATTTATTGAAGTGAGATCATTTATTTCCTTTGGGATATGTATTCCGAGTATATCCACATCACCATCAGACCATTTTATTGGTAAACTACATGGTAATGTAAAAATTGTATTTTTTAGTGATCCAATACGTAATATAGTACATTTGTCATAATTTTGTTGTAATCCAGAGAGGTTAGAAAATGTATCTAGATCCTCTGAGGCTGTGGAGGGATTCTAGTTGTGGATTTTAAAAAAAACATGAATCATCAGCGTACAATGACACCTTTGTTTTTAAGCCCTGTATTTCTAATCCTCTGATATTATTATTGGATCTGATTTTAATAGCTAACATCTCGATGGCCACAATAAATAGATATGCCGATAGTGGACAACCTTGTTTCACTCCTCTTGACAGTTTAAAACTTTCGGAGAAATAGCCATTATTTACTATTTTACACCTAGGGTTACTATACATGATTTTGACCCATTTTATAAGAGATTCTCCAAAATTGAAATGCTCCAGGCATTTATATATAAACCCTAGTCGAACTTTATCAAATGCCTTTTCGAAGTCTGCTATGAATAGCAGGCCTGGTTTCCCATATTTTCCATAGTGTTCTAATGTTTCCAATACTTGCCTTATATTATCTCCAATGTATCTTCCATGTAAAAAACCTGTCTGATTAGAATGAATAATATCCAACAATACCTTTTTAATTCTATGCGCTATACATTTTGCTAGGATTTTTGCATCACAACACTGAAGTGTAAGGGGCCTCCAATTTTGTAAATGGACTGGATCTTTATATTTTCCACTTGTATCCTGTTTCAGTAATAATGAGATCAGTCCTTCTTGTTGAGTGTCAGATAATCTACCAGTTTATAATCTCTAGTTTATTTTTCGTGAAGAAGAATGGTGCGTGTTTCTGTCACGAGTGTCAGTGTAATGCGGTGGATTGAAGTCAGGTGCAGGACACAGAACTCTATGAAAACGTACTTTACTGAATAAGTAAAGAAACCAATACAAAATACGTCCACACAGGGAGGAACAAACCTGCTCACCAAACAACACAAGAAACGAAAAACAAACACGCACAAAACACAATGGGAGCCACCGGGTTAAATAGGGAAGGAGTAATTACATGATGGGAAACAGGTGTGTGACAATCAGACAACAACAGGTAGAACATAGAAACATAGAACATAGATCGGCAGTAGCTAGTATTCCGGTGACGACGAACGCCGAAGCCTGCCCGAGCAAGGAGGAGGGGCAGCCTCGGCAGAATCCGTGACATTTATATGATCTTTATTTTAGTGACCTTGATTGTACAGTTGAAGTCGGAAGTTTACATAAACCTTAGCCAAATACATTTAAACTCAGTTTTTCACAATTCCTGACATTTAATCCTAGTATAAATTCCCCGTTTTAGGTCAGTTAGGATCACCACTTTATTTTAAGAATGTGAAATGACAGAATAATAGTAGAGATTTATTTCAGCTTTTATTTATTTCATCACATTCCCAGTGAGTTTACATACACTCAATTAGTATTTGGTATCATTGCCTTTAAATAGTTTAACTTGGGTCAAACGTTTCGGGTAGCCTTCCACAAGCTTCTCACAGTAAGTTGGGTGAATTTTGGCCCATTCCGCCTGACAGAGCTGGTGTAACTGAGTCAGGTTTGTAGGCCTCCTTGCTCGCACACGCTTTTTCAGTTCTGCCCACACATTTTCTATAGGATTGAGGTCAGGGCTTTATGATGGCCACTCCAATACCTTGACTTTGTGAGTATCATTACATTTATATTTTAGTCATTTAGCAGACGCTCTTATCCAGAGCGACTTAGTTAGTGAGTGCATACATTTATTTTTATTTTTATTTTTTCATACTGGCCCCCCGTGGGAATCGAACCCACAACCCTGCGTTGCAAACGCCATGCTCTACCAACTGAGTTACATCTCTGAGTATGCTTGTAGTCATTGTCCATTTGGAAGACCCATTTGCGACCAAGCTTTAACTTCCTGACTGATGTCTTGAGATGTTGCTTCAATATATCCACATAATTTTCCTTCCTCATGATGACATCTATTTTGTGAAGTGCACCAGGCCCTCCTGCAGCAAAGCACCCCCACAGCATGATGCTGCCACCTCCGTGCTTCACGATTGGGATGGTGTTCTTCGGCTTGCAAGCGTCCCCCTTTTTCCTCAAAACATAACGATGGTCATTATGGCCAAACATTTATATTTTTGTTTCATCAGACCAGAGGAAATGTCTCCAAAAAGTACGATCTTTGTCCCCATGTGCATTTGCAAACCGTAGCTTTTTTATGGCGGTTTTGGAGCAGTGGCTTCTTCCTTGCTTGAGCGTCCTTTCAGGTTATGTCGATATAGGTCTCGTTTTACTGTGGATATAGATACTTTTGTACCTGTTTCCTCCAGCATCTTCACAAGGTCCTTTGCTGTTGTTCTGGGATTGATTTGCACTTTTCGCACCAAAGTACGTTCATCTCTAGGAGACAGAACGCGTCTCTTTCCTGAGCGGTATGACGGTTGCGTGGTCCCATGGTGTTTATACTTGCATACTATTGTTTGTACAGATGAACGTGGTACCTTCAGGCGTTTGGAAATTGCTCCCAAGGATGAACCAGATGGGATGCCGTATTGCTGCAGAATGCTGTGGTAGCCATGCTGGTTAAGTGTGCCTTGAATTCTAAATAAATCACAGACAGTGTCACCAGCAAAGCACCCCCACACCATAACACCTCCTCCATGCTTTACGGTGGGAACTACACATGCGGAGATCATCCGTTCACCCACACCGCGTCTCACAAAGACACGGCGGTTGGAACCAAAAATCTCCAATATGGACTCCAGACCAAAGGACACATTTCCACCGGTCTAATGTCCATTGCTCGTGTTTCTTGGCCCAAGCAGGTCCCTTCTTCTTATTGGTGTCCTTTAGTATCAAATTACATTTTATTTGTCACATACGTGTTTAGCAGATGTTATTGCGAATGTAGCGAAATGCTTGTGCTTCTAGCTCTGACAGTGCAGTAATATCTAACAATTTCACAACATATACCCAATACACACAAATCTAGTAAGGAATGGAATTTAAGAATATATACATGTATGGACAAGCAATGACCGAGCGGCATGGACTAAGATACATTAGAATATTATAGAATAGAATACAGTACATGTACAGTATATGAGATGAGTAGTGCAAGATATGTAAACATAATTAAAGTGACTAGTGATTTCAATAGGCAGCAGCAGCCTCTAATGTGCTAGTGATGGCTATTTAACAGTCTGATGGCCTTGAGATAGAAGCTGTTTTTCATTCTCTCTGTCCCAGCTTTGATGCACCCGTACTGACCTCGCCTTCTGGATGATAGTGGGGTGAACAGGCAGTGGCTCGGGTGGTTGATGTCCTTGTGGATCTTTTTGGCCTTCCTGTGACATCGGGTGCTGTAAGTGTCTTGGAAGGGGGGTAGTTTGCCCCCGGTAATGCGTTCGGCAGACTGCACCACCCTCTGGAGAGCCCTGCGGTTGCGGGCGGTGCAGTTGCCATACCAGGCGGTGATACAGCCCAACAGGAGGCTCTCAATTGTGCATCTGTAAACGTTTGTGAGGGTTTTAGGTGCCAATCCAAATTTCTTCAGCCTCCTGAGGTTGAAGAGGCTCTGTTGCGCCTTCTTCTCCACACTGTCTGCGTGGATGGACCATTTCAGTTTGTCAGTGTTGTGTACGCCAAGGAACTTTAAGCTTTCCACCTTCTCCACTGCGGTCTTGTCGATGTGGATAGGAAGGTGCACCCTCTGCTGTTTCCTGAAGTCCACGATCATCTCCTTCGTTTTGTTGACGTTGAGTGAGAGGTTATTTACCTGGCACCACACTCCCAGAGCCCTCACCTCCTCCGTGTAGGCAGTCTCGTCATTGTTGGTAATCAAGCCTACTACTGTTTTGTCGTCTGCAAACTTCATGATTGAGTTGGAGGCGTGCTTGGCCACGCAGTCATGGGTGAACAGGGAGTACAGGAGGGGGCTGAGCACGCACCCTTGTGGGGCCCCAGTGTTGGATCAGCAAAGTAGAGATGTTGTTTCCTACCTTCACCACCTGGAGGCAGCCCATCAGGAAGTCCAGGACCCAGTTGCACAGGGCGGGGTTCAGACCCAGGGCCTCGAGCTTAATGATGAGCTTGGAGGGTACTATGGTGTTGAATGCTGAGCTATAGTCAATGAACAGCATTCTTACATAGGTATTCCTCTTGTCCAGATGGTATAGGGCAGTGTGATGGCGATTGCATCGTCTGTGGATCTATTGGGGCGGTAAGCAAATTCAAGTGGGTCTAGGGTGACAGGTAAGGTAGAGGTGATATGATCCTTAACCAGCCTCTCAAAGCACTTCATGATGACAGAGGTGAGTGCTACGGGGCGATAGTCATTTAGTTCAGTTACCTTTGCTTTCTTGGGTACAGGAACCATGGTGGCCATCTTGAAGCATGTGGGAACAGCAGAATGGGAAAGGGAGAGATTGAATATGTCCGTAAACACACCAGCCAGCTGTTCTGCGCATGCTCTGAGGACACGGCTAGGGATGCCGTCTGGGCCGGCAGCCTTGCGCGGGTTGACATACTTAAATGTCTTACTCACGTCGGCCACGGAGAAGGAGAGGCCACAGTCATTGGTAGTAGGCCTCGTCGGTGGCACTGTGTTATCCTCAAAGCGGGCGAAGAAGGTGTTTAGCTTGTCTGGAAGCGAGACGTCGGTGTCGGCGACGTGGCTGGTTTTTCTTTTGTAGTCCGTGATTGTCTGTAGGCCCTGCCACATACGTCTCGTGTCTGAGCCATTGATTGAATTGCGACTCCACTTTGTCTCTATACTGATGTTTTGCCAGTTTAATTGCCTTGCGGAGTGAGTAGCTACAATGTTTGTATTCTGCCATATTCCCAGTCACCTTGCCGTGGTTAAATGCGGTGGTTCGCGCTTTCATCTATCCACAGTTTCTGGTTAGGGTAGGTTTTAATAGTCACAGTTGGCACAACACACCTATATTCTTCCTGATAAACTCAGTCACCGTATTCGTCGATGTTCTTCTCGGAGGCTACCCGAAACATATCCCAGTCCGCGTGATCAAAACAGTCTTGAAATATGGATTCCGATTGGTCAGACCAGCGTCGAATAGTCCTTCCTGTTTGAGTTTATGCCTATAGGAAGGTAGGAGCTAAATGGAGTCGTGGTTAGGTTTGCCGAAAGAATGGCGGGGGAGGGCCTTATAACCATCCCGGAAGTTTAAATAGCAATGGTTGAGGATTTTAGCAGCGCGAGTACAACAGTCGATATGTTGATAGAACTTCGGCAGCCTAGTCCTCAAATTTGCTTTGTTAAAATCCCCGGCTACAATAAATGCAGCCTCAGGATATGTGGTTTCCAGTTTGCGTAAAGTCTAGTGAAGTTCTTTGAGGGCCGTCGTGGTATCAGCTTGAGGGGGGATATACACGGCCATGTCTATAACCAAATAAAATTATCTTGGGAGATAATACGGTCGGCATGAGTCGTTAATCATGAAACACACACCTCCGCCCTTCTGCTTCCCGGAGAAATAATTATTCCTGTCTGCGCAATGAACTGAGAACCCATCTGGCTGGACCGATTTCGACAGAATATCCCCAGAGAGCCATGTTTCCGTGAAACAAAGTATGTTACAGGCCTTGATGTCTCTCTGGAAAGAAATCCTTGCCCAGAGCTCGTTGAGCTTGTTAATCAGAGACTGAACATTAGCGAGTAGTATACTTGGAAGCGGTGGGTGGTGTGCGCGCCTCCTAAGTCCAACCAGCAGGCCGCTCCGAGTGCCTCTCCTCCGCCGGCGATGTTTTGGGTCAGCCGCTGGAATCCGTTCAATTGCCCTGGGGAGAGCAAACAAAGGATCTGCTTCGGGAAAGTCGTATTCCTGGTGAGTTACCGCCGCGCTGATATCCAATAGTTTTTCCCAGCTGTATGTAATGATACAAAACACTTTCTGAGCTAATAATGTAAAAAATAATACATTTAAAAAAAAGAAATACCGCAAAGTTTCCTAAGAGCTAGTCGCGAGGCTGCCATCCTTGTCTGCAACAGGTTTCAACGGTTTCTTTGCAACAATTCAACCATGAAGGCCTGATTCATACAGTCCCCTCTGAACAGTTGATGTTGAGATGTGTCTGTTACTTGAACTCTGTGAAGCATTTATTTGGGCTGCAATCTCTGAGGCTGATAACTCTAATGAACTTATCCTCCACAGCAGAGGTAACTCTGGGTCTTCCATTCCTGTGGCGGTCCACATGAGAGCCAGTTTCATCATAGCGCTTGATGGTTTTTGTGACTGCACTTGAAGAAACTTTCAAAGTCCTTGACATTTTCTGTATTGACTGATCTTCATGTCTTAAAGTAATGATGGACTGTCGTTTCTCTTTGCTTATTTGAGCTGTTCTTGCCATAATATCGACTTGGTCTTTCACCAAATTGGGCTATCTCCTGTATACCCCCCCTACCTTGTCACAACACAACGGATTGGCTCAAACTAATTATATTTGTTGCATCTTTAGATCTCCCCTCTTTCTACATTTCTAACAGATATTTCCATCTCTGTCCATGAAACCGCTGTGTTTTCCCACAAATTGCATTTTGGAACATTTGCACGTAGGCCTACTGCCATGTGCACAATGCTGCACTCATAATGTGAAGAAATAATTATTTATCAACACTTTAAGCTAAAAATTCTGATCTGTTCCATCAGCCTTATTAGTTGATACAGGGTATACCTCCACTACACTACTTTGATACGCATCGTGAGGATTAAAAAGTGAGTATGCGCAATGCCCACCAAAAAAAGTGGGTATACGGTGTATACCTGCGTATACCCTCCACTACACCACTGATTACCGCTACCTACTGTACTGGAGCACCCCCACCTCCCGACTGTGTAGCGGAGTCCTAGCTTAAAAATGCACCAATAGAACTATAAAGAGTGTTCCAGCAGATGCAAGAATGCCCACGTGCAGGGAGGCCCAAATTGTGGGCCGCAATTGCACCCTTCTCAAACCTGCTGATTTAAAGGTCCTGTAGGTAGATTGTATTTTCAACCAGTAACTATCAGGAAATAACACTGATCAAATTCTTTCACACTTTTACAGTGTTAGTTTCTTCAGCTGTTGTACAATATGATACAAAACAAAGGAAAACAGAATTATGACTGCACTGAGCCTTTAATGGAATGCACTTTATCAATGATAATTTTGTAATAAAACTCCATATAATAGACCATATCATGCACATTACACATTTTAAGCAAATACAGAAATATGAGCAAATAATATTCCAATACAAAATATGACAGTCCAAAATGTTTTGTTGACAAGGACACTTTAATATCAATCATATTCACAGAGAGAGAGAAGCTACATATAGAATATAACACCTCTCTTGACATTTTCATTCAGTCTTTTGGCGCAAACTTTTACAAACCAGTCGTTCTTCAAAAGTATTCCTCTTCCATTCATCCAAACAGTGTAGTAATCCATTTTAACCAACTATATTTCCACCATGGATGTTTCTTTCTGTGAAAATCCATGCATGTTAGGCTACCTTTACTCTGTTGAAATTCCCATTTGAAAATAATGTAGCAAGTCTTCTTCCAATTTGGCACAGAGGCACTTTAAAGTCAGGGCAAAAGTCTTTAGAATTGTCTTATCTAATAAGCATAGGTCCAGTCTCTTTGGTCTTGGTATTGCTCTCTCTGACAGTGCCTACTTCTGATAGCAGATCCCACCTACTCCTCAACAGGTACAACACCATACTATACATCACCAGAAAAAGGTGACCTACCTCCATTAATAAATCCAGGTGGCAGCAAAACACTGCCATGTAGTACAGACAGCCTCCACCAGGGAGTGCTAGTGCAGTCTTCTGGTCAGCCTAGATTCCTCATCCAGTTCAGCATTGATAATTACGGCGAGGGGTAGAAGAAATCCAAGGTCATCATCTCTGGTCCAGACAGCTGTCTCTGAGGTCCAGGGAGAGCCACTCCAGCTTCCCCCGGAGCAGCCTGCCGTACAGCTGCAACACCTGGGTCAGACTCCGGCTCTGCTGGCTGGGACAACCTGGGTCTGGGTCTGTCAAGTCACCCTGTGGACCAACAGACACACAGTCAAGTGTTTGTGAGGGGGGAGAGAGAGGGCTGACAATAATTAAAGTGTGCGTGCATGTGTGTGCGTCTCACCGTGATGTCCAGGTTGGTGACTATGTGCAGGTAGTTTGTGATTCCATGCTCCAGTCTCTCCAGCAAAGATGACTGACAGCTGAGTTTGGTCTGTGTCCTCACTCTCCCCACACCGTCCAACAACACCCCCAGAGCCCCTCTCACTTCAGCACGCTTCTGCTGTAACTAGGTACACACACACAATCGATTTGCAACTTTTATGTGTTATAGAGCATTATAGATGTAAGTGTTATAGAGAGAAATGCTTACAGATTTGTGATCCCAGGATGCCTTTAGAATCCTGACACAGGGTAGCTGAAGGAAGGAGGGGAGTTGGTCTGAACCACTACAGCCAACCTGGATGGATCAAAGATACACTGAACAAAAATATAAACGCAACATGTAAAGTGTTGGTCCCATGTTTCATGAGCTGAAGTAAAAGATACCAGAAATCTTCCATACTCACAAAAAGCTTATTTCTCTCAAATTTTGTGCACAAATTTGAGTGAGCATTTCTCCTTTGCCAAGATAATCCACCCACCTGACAGGTGTGGCATATCAATAAGCTGAATAAACAGCATGATCATTACGCAGGTGCACCTTGTGCTGGGGACAATAAAAGGCCACTGTAAAATGTGCAGTTTTGTCACACAACACAATGCCACAGATGTCTCAAGTTTTGAGGGAGCATGCAATTGGCATGCTGACTGCAAGAATGTCCACCAGAGCTATTGCCAGATAATGTAATGTTAATTTCTCTACCATAAGCCACCTCCAACGTTTTTTGTCAGTACGTCCAACCGGTCTCACAACCGCAGACCATGTGCATGGTGTCGTGTGGGTGAGTGGTTTGCTGATGTCAACGTTGTGAATGGAGTGCCCCATAGTGATGGTGGGGTTATGGTATGGGCAGGCATAAGCTACGGACAATGAACACAATTGCATTTTATCAGTGGCAATTTGAATGCACAAAAATACTGTGATGAGATCCTGAGGCCCATTGTGAGGCCCATTTTTTTAAAGGTACAGGAGCTGTGACCAACGGATGCATATCTGTATTCCCAGTCAAGTGAAATCCATAGATAAGGACCTAATGAATTTATTTCAATTGACTGATTTCCCCATATGAACTGTACCTCAGTAAAATCTTTGAAATTGTTGTTGCGTTTATATTTTTGTTCAGTGTACATAAAACCAAATAAGATAGGCACAATGTGTGGATTTCTGTGTGATTGCCAAGTCTCTGTCTCTCACCATGGCAACCTCCAGGTCCTTCATGTTGTTCATGTTTCTCCTGGCGTGTGCGTCGCACACAAAGTCGATTGGTCTCGTCTGGACGTTGGGTACCTCAGAAGAAACCACGCACAACAGCAGGAGCAGAAGTCCTAAAGGAGTGAAGAGCAGAGATTACTTCGGCTCTGGGATTACAATGGTGAATGTGTCCCACACTACAATCAAGATGGCCTCTGTTCCTAGACTAGTTCAGTGTCTCTAAAAGAGGTAGGTTTGACCACATTTACACAATCTGTTTCCACCTAATGTCTTTCTTACACAGGCTATTTTTTGGAGACTCCTTCAACACAGGATCCAGGGCAAGTGTTATCTCACACTGTATCTTGACAAAAAAGGCATAGTTTTGTCATTACTCTCCATAGATTACCCAACACTCTTCTGGTGACCTGAACGGACGTTCCTTGCTTCAACATGTTCTCCAAAATAATAAAAAGAATGCCAAGTTCCATTATCTGATATCCCTGTGGCCAAACAAAAGACCATACCAGGGATATTTTCTTCTATATAAAAAAACAAAGTGTATAATTCTGTTGGGCAAGTCTAAACATGATATTTCTATGTATGATCTTAAAAGGATAGGCCCATAACACAAACTCGGACAAACACAATTACAGTGCATTCGGGAAGTAATCAGACCCCTTGACTTTTTCCCACATTTTGTTACATTACAGCCTTATTTTAAAATTGATTAAATTGTTTTTTTTTTCCTCAATCTACACACAACACCCCATAATAAAAAAGTGAAAACTGATTTTTAGGAATGTAAAACATTTATTAAAATAAAAAAACAGAAATACCTTCTTAACATAAGTATTCAGACCCTTTGCTATGAGACTCGGAATTGAGCTCAGGTGCATCCTGTTTCCATTGATCATCCTTGAGATGTTTCTACAACTTGATTGGAGTCCACCTACAGTGGGGGAAAAAGTATTTAGTCAGCCACCAATTGTGCAAGTTCTCCCACTTAAAAAGATGAGAGAGGCCTGTAATTTTCATCATAGGTACACGTCAACTATGACAGACAAATTGAGAAAAAATAATCTAGAAAATCACTGTAGGATTTTTTATGAATTTATTTGCAAATTATGGTGGAAAATAAGTATTTGGTCAATAACAAAAGTTACTCAATACTTTGTTATATACCCTTTGTTGGCAATGACACAGGTCAAACGTTTTCTGTAAGTCTTCACAAGGTTTTCACACACTGTTGCTGGTATTTTGACCCATTCCTCCATGCAGATCTCCTCTAGAGCAGTGATGTTTTGGGGCTGTCGCTGTGCAACACGGACTTTCAACTCCCTCCAAAGATTTTCTATGGGGTTGAGATCTGGAGACTGGCTAGGCCACTCCAGGACCTTGAAATGCTTCTTACGAAGCCACTCCTTCGTCCACGTTTCATCTTCAATGCCCTTGCTGATGGAAGGAGGTTTTCACTCAAAATCTCACGATACATGGCCCCATTCATTCTTTCCTTTACACGGATCAGTCGTCCTGGTCCCTTTGCAGAAAAACAGCCCCAAAGCATGATGTTTCCACCCCCATGCTTCACAGTAGGTATGGTGTTCTTTGGATGCAACTCAGCATTCTTTTTCCTCCAAACACGACGAGTTGAGTTTTTACCAAAAAGTTATATTTTGGTTTCATCTGACCATATGACATTCTCCCAATCCTCTTCTGGATCATCCAAATGCACTCTAGCAATCTTCAGACGGGCCTGGACATGTACTGGCTTAAGCAGGGGGACACGTCTGGCACTGCAGGATTTGAGTCCCTGGCGGCGTAGTGTGTTACTGATGGTATGCTTTGTTACTTTGGTCCCAGCTCTCTGCAGGTCATTCACTAGGTCCCCCCTTGTGGTTCTGGGATTTTTGCTCACCGTTCTTGTGATCATTTTGACCCCACGGGGTGAGATCTTGCGTGGAGCCCCAGATCGAGGGAGATTATCAGTGGTCTTGTATGTCTTCCATTTCCTAATAATTGCTCCCACAGTTGATTTCTTCAAACCAAGCTGCTTACCTATTGTAGATTCAGTCTTCCCAGCCTGGTGCAGGTCTACAATTTTGTTTCTGGTGTCCTTTGACAGCTCTTTGGTCTTGGCCATAGTGGAGTTTGGAGTGTGACCGTTTGAGGTTGTGGACAGGTGTCTTTTATACTGATAACAAGTTCAAACAGGTGCCATTAATACAGGTAACGAGTGGAGGACAGAGGAGCCTCTTAAAGAAGAAGTTACAGGTCTGTGAGAGCCAGAAATCTTGCTTGTTTGTAGGTGACCAAATACTTATTTTCCACCATAATTTGCAAATAAATTCATTAAAAAATCCTACAATGTGATTTTCTGGATTTTTTTTCCTCAATTTGTCTGTCATAGTTGACGTGTACCTATGATTAAAATTACAGGCCTCTCTCATCTTTTTAAGTGGGAGAACTTGCACAATTGGTGGCTGACTAAATACTTTTTTCCCCCACTGTATGGTAAATTCAATTGATTGGACATGATTTGGAAAGGCACACACCTGTCTATATAAGGTCCCACAGTTGACAGTGCATGTCAGAGCAAAAACCAAGCCATGAGGTCGAAGGAATTGTCCGTAGAGCTCCGAGACAGGATTGTGTCGAGGCACAGATCTGGGGAAGGGTACCAAAACATTTCTGCAGCATTGAAGGTCCCCAAGAACACAGTGGCCTCCATCAATCTTAAATGGAAGAAGTTTGGAACCACCAAGACCGCCAAACCATCAAACTGAGCAATCGGGGGAGAAGGGCCTTGGTCAGAGAAGTGACCAAGAACCCGATGGTCACTCTGAATGAGCTCCAGCTCCTCTGTGGAGATGGGAGAACCTTCCAGAAGGACAACCATCTCTACAGCACCACCAATCAGGCCTTTATGGTAGAGTGGCCAGACGGAAGCCACTCCTCAGTAAAAGGCACATGACAGCCCGCTTGGAGTTTGCCAAAAGGCACCTAAAGGACTCTCAGACCATGGGAAACAAGATTCTCTGGTCTGATGAAACCAAGATTGAACTATTTTGCCTGAATGCCAGACGTCACGTCTGGAGGAAACCTGGCACCATCCTTACGGTGAAGTATGGTGGTGGCAGCATCATGCTGTTCGGATGTTTTTCAGCGGCAGGGACTGGGAAACTAGTCAGAATCGAGGGAAAGATGAATCGGTTTGCACAAACAAAAGAGCATCAATCAGATACCTAAAATAGGTATTGTGGTACATTTTAAAAGATACACTATATTTGCAAAAGCATGCAGACACAACTTCAAATTAGTGGATTCGGCTATTTCAGCGACACCCGTTGCTGACAGGTGTTAAAATTGAGCACATAGCCATGCAATCTCCATAGACAAACATTGACAGTAGAATGGCCTGTACTGAAGAGCTCAGTGACTTTCAATGTGGCACCGTCATAGGATGCCACCTATCCAACAAGTCAGTTCTTCCAATTACTGCCCTGCGAGAGCTGCCCCAATCAACTGTAAGTGCTGTTA
The DNA here is from genome assembly GCF_020615455.1 of Coregonus clupeaformis. Taxonomy (NCBI): domain Eukaryota; kingdom Metazoa; phylum Chordata; class Actinopteri; order Salmoniformes; family Salmonidae; genus Coregonus; species Coregonus clupeaformis. The sequence goes on along the minus strand of NC_059197.1, from coordinate 20,697,027 downwards.
TTGTGAAGTGGAAACGTATAGGAACAACAAAGGCTCAGCCGCGAAGTGGTAGGCCACACAAGCTCACAAAATGGGGCCGCCGAGTGCTGAAGCGCACAGCGCATAAAAATTGTCTGGTTGCAACACTCACTACCGAGTTCCAAAGTGCCTCTGGAAGCAACGTCAGCACAAGAACTGTTCATCGGGAGCTTCATGAAATGGGTTTCCATGGCCGAGTAGCTGCACACAAGCCTAAGATCACCATGCGCAATGCCAAACGTCGGCTGGAATGGTGTAAAGTTCGCCGCCATTGGACTCTGGAGCAGTGGAAACGCATTCTCTGTTGTGATAAATCACGCTTCACCATCTGGCAGTCCGACGGACGAATCTGGGTTTGACATTTAGATTTACATTTAAGTAATTTAGCAGACGCTCTTATCCAGAGCGACTTACAAATTGGTGCATTCAACTTAGGATAGCCAGTCGGACAACCACCACTGGGGGAGGGGGGTGTAGAAGGATTACTGTTAGACTATTCCAGGTATCCCTTAAAGAGGTATGGTTTCAAGTGTCCCCGGAAGTTGGTCAGTGACTCCGCTGTCCTGGCATCGTGGGGGAGCTTGTTCCACCATTGGGGTGCCAGAGCAGCAAATAGCTTTGACTGGGCTGAGCGGGAACTGTGCTTCCGTAGAGGTAGGGGGGCTAGCAGGCCAGAGGTGGATGAATGTAGTGCCCTCGTTTGGGTGTAGGGTCTGATCAGCGCCTGAAGGTAAGGAGGTGCCGTTCCCCTCACAGCTCTGTAGGCAAGCACCATGGTTTTGTAGTAGATGCGAGCTTCAACTGGAAGCCAGTGGAGTGTGCGGAGGAGCGGGGTGACATGAGAGAATTTGGGAAGGTTGAACACCAGACGGGCTGCAGCACTCTGGATAAGTTGTAGGGGTTTAATGGCACAGGCAGGGAGCCCAGCCAACAGCGAGTTGGAGTAATCCAGACGGGAGATGACAAGTGCCTGGATTAGGACCTGTGCCGCTTTCTGTGTAAGGTAGGGTCGTACTCTGTGAAAGTTGTAGAGCATGAACCTACAGGATCGGGTCACCGCTTTGATGTTAGCGGAGAACGACAGGGTGTTGTCCAGGGTCACGCCAAGGTTCTTTGCACTCTGGGAGGAGGACACAATGGAGTTGTCAACCGTGATGGCGAGATCATGGAGCGTGTAGTCCTTCCCCGGGAGGAAGAGCAGCTCCGTCTTGCCAAGGTTCAGCTTGAGATGGTGATCCGACATCCACACTGAAATGTCTGCCAGACATGCAGAGATGCGATTCGCCACCTTATCAGAAGGGGGAAAGGAGAAAATAAATGGTGTCGTCTGCGTAGCAATGATAGGAGAGACCATGTGAGGATATGACAGAGCCAAGTGACTTGGTGTATAGAGAGAATAGGAGAGGGCCTAGAACTGAGCCCTGGGGGACACCAGTGGTGAGAGCACGTGGTGCGGAGACAGATTCTCGCCACGCCACCTGGTAGGAGCGACCTGTAAGGTAGGACGCAATCCAAGAGTGAGCAGTGCCGGAGATGCCCAACTCGGAGAGGGTGGAGAGGAGGATCTGATGGTTCACAGTATCAAAGGCAGCAGAGAAGTCTAGAAGGATAAGTTAGCTTTAGCAGTGCGGAGAGCCTCCGTGACACAGAGAAGAGCAGTCTCAGTTGAATGACCAGTCTTGAAACCTGACTGGTTTGGATCAAGAAGGTAATTCTGAGAGAGATAGCAGGAGAGTTGCACACTCAGGAGTTTTGGAGAGAAAAGAAAGAAGGGATACTGGTCTGTAGTTGTTGACATCGGGATCGAATGTAGGGACATAGCCAGCGGTAAAGGATGAGTTGATGAGCGAGGTGAGGTAAGGGAGAAGGTCTCCGGAAATGGTTTGGAGAAGAGAGGAGGGGATAGGGTCAAGCGGGCAGGTTGTTGGGCGGCCAGCCATCACAAGTCGCAAGATTTCATCTGGAGAGAGGGGAGAAAGAAGTCAAAGCATAGGGTAGGCCAGTGAGATTAGTAGAAGAACAGCATCTAGTAAAGATGAGGTCAAGCGTATTGCCTGCCTTGTGAGTAGGGGGGGACGATGACAGGGTGAGGTCAAAAGAGGAAAGGAGTGGAAAGAAGGAGGCAGAGAGAAATTAGTCAAAGGCAGACGTAGGGAGGTTAAAGTCACCCAGAACTGTGAGGGGTGAGCCATCCTCCGGAAAGGAACTTATCAAGGTGTCAAGCTCATTGATGAACTCTCCAAGGGAACCTGGAGGGCGATAAATGATAAGGATGTTAAGCTTGAATGGGCTAGTGACTGTGACAGCATGGAATTCAAATGAGGAGATAGACAGATGGGTCAGGGGGAAAAGATAGAATGTCTACTTGGGAGAGATGAGGATTCCTGTGCCACCGCCGCGCTGACCAGATGCTCTCGGGGTATGCGAGAACACATGATTAGACGAGGAAAGAGCAGTAGGAGTAGCAGTGTTTTCTGTGGTAATCCATGTTTCCGTCAGCGCCAAGAAGTCGAGGGACTGGAGGGTAGCATAGGCTGAGATGAACTCTGCCTTGTTGGCCGCAGAACGGCAGTTCCAGAGGCTGCCAGAGACCTGGAACTCCACGTGGGTTGTGCGCGCAGGGACCACCAGGTTAGAGTGGCAGCAGCCACATGGTGTGAAGCGTTTGTATGGCCTGTGCAGAGAGGAGAGAACAGGGATAGACAGACACATAGTTGACAGGCTACAGAAAAGGCTACAATAATGCAAAAGATATCGGAATAAAATTAACTAAACATCTGGGGAAGCGAGAGAGCAGGGCCTCCCTCACTTACCTTTCACGGAAACACTCAAATATAACTCTCCCAACTTCCACTTTAGAAATTATAATTGTTGTAAACTACAGCGGTTCAATGTTTCTAGGAATAGACTAACTTAGTTTATTCAGCTAGCTTTGACGGATGCCAGGAGAAAGCTACCTGCCCCAATGCATAGTGCCAACTGTAAAGTTTGGTGGAGGAGGAATAATGGTCTGGGGCTGTTTTTCATGGTTCGGGCTAGGCCCCTTAGTTCCAGTGAAGGGAAATCTTAACGCTACAGCATACAATGACATTCTAGACAATTCTGTGCTTCCAACTTTGTGGCAACAGTTTGGGGAAGGCACTTTCCTTTTTCAGCATGACAATGCCCCCATGCACAAAGCGAGGTCCATACAGAAATGGTTTGTCGAGATCGTGTGGAAGAACTTGACTGGCCTGCACAGAGCCCTGACCTCAACCCCATCGAACACCTTTGGGATGAATTGGAATGCCTACTGTGAGCCAGGCCTAATCGCCCAACATCAGTGCCTGACCTCACTAATGCTCTTGTGGCTGAATGGAACCAAGTCCCCGCAGCAATGTTCCAGCATCTAGTGGAAAGCCTTCCCAGAAGAGTTGAGGCTGTTATAGCAGCAAAGGGGGGACCAACTCCATATTAATGCCCATGGAGATGTTCGACAAGCAGGTGTCCACATACTTTAGGTCATGTAGTGTTTTCCAACAACATCTTAACGAAATGCATGTCAATGAATAATGCACACAATTCCCCTTTGTATGTCACATGTTATGATAGTGTGTCACATTGCCAGAAAAGGTCAAATTATCACCATGCATAAATCTATACTTATTCTCCTAAAATATAATCACTTGAGGGGTCTAATAAACCAAGTTTATAACTGATCTCTTCAACAAAACATGTATAATTCACATTGCATGTGTATTCGTATAGTATGATGATAGGCATGCTGCAAAGCGCATTTGGATACCCACTGCTTAAAGCCATAACCCGCTCCTCTGCGCATGACGCCCTTCAATAGCGGACTTTTCTTCCATGGTGCTCGTCCCCGTGTTCCATTTAATCCAGGAGGGACCTATGTGCGGAAATGTTTGTGATCCCTGAAATGTAGCAATCCGTAAATGCCCATGCCCATAAAACGTATAATATCCAGTGAGCGAGTGACGATAGCCTAGCCTAACTTTTCATTAATATTTTAAAAACGGAAGAAAGTTGGAAAAAATGAACGACCAAATTAATGAAATCCAACTCGTATGCGTTTTAGGCAACCGCAAAAAATGTGGACTGAACGTCATATTTACTTTACCCTGCCGTTAATGTTTGACAGCTGGCCATCCTCGTGTCAACGGTGCACACATAAACGGAACAATTGATCGTGTCCTCCTGAGAACTCGCCCAAAAGCGGTATGAAACGAGATAAATGCACGGGAAAACAAATCTGAATAGAACAAGACAAACCGGTATGTTGTTTTTTTTTGCTCAAAGAAAAAAGAAGAGAAAATAATATGATTATCGTTTGACCATCTCTTATTTCCTACATTGTGTCATTATCCCTGTGAGTAGGCCTAGGCAACCTCCATTTCCTTTCATGAGTCAATAGATAATCTAATCCCTAGAATATTGATAATGTATCTGGATGTATAGAGGCTATTGCATAATCTACCACACCGGATTTTGCTTACTAAGAAATGGCCTTTGGACATTGTGCATACTGCATGCGGGTTTGGTGAACACTGAGCACTCTCATTCCCCCCACTCCAACTCCTGCCACACAGACTGTGAATTATGCTGATATCAAGATTAGACTAAAAAGCAGTGCTTGGTGGTTAGAGTGAAAGTCACTAGGAATAGTTCAGTGGCGAGATAAGCCCCCCTATCTCTCTACCCAGCCTCAGCAGTCCTCCTATATAGATAAAAAGACCACTGCAGATTTGTCTTAAATCAGCATCTCTACATGTATGACTTCCATTCCAGTGTCTGTTGAATTCCAACACAGGCACACCACATTCTACTGAATTAGGTACTGATTAGGTGATCATATGAACCAAATCTTATTTAACAAGGAAAAGTATAAAAATCCACTGCTGTGGTCATCACTATCCTCTTGCAATAGGACCAGCTGGATGGCAAAAACAGTGCTAATAGTACCTCAAAAGTAATATTAATCAAAAAATCACTATTGACCATGCCAAAAGAGTTGAAAAGGAAAGTTATGAGTGAGGAAAAGAAGGGTTCAATTCTGGCTTTACTGGCAGAGTGATACTGTGAGCGTCAGGTTGCTTCCATCCTTAAAATGTCAAAGACGGCGGTTCATAAGAACAAGGTCAAGCAGCAGACATTGGGGACAACAAGACAGGCAGAGAGCGAAAACGACTCTCTACTGACCGGGATGACCGCCAACTCATTCGAATGTCACTCAACAACCGTAGGATGACATCAAGTGACCTACAAAAAGAATGGCAAACGGCAGCTGGGGTGAAGTGCACGGCGAGGACGGTTCGAAACAGGCTCCTAGGGGCAGGGCTGAAGTTGTGCAAAGCTAGAAAAAAAAACTTCATCAATGAGAAGCAAAGAAGAGCCAGGCTGAGGTTTGCAAAAGACCATAAGGATTGGACCGTAGAGGACTGGAGTAAGGTCATCTTCTCTGATGAGTCCAATTTTCAGCTTTGCCCAACACCTGGTCGTCTAATGGTTAGACGGAGTCCTGGAGAGGCCTACAAGCCACAGTGTCTTACACCCACTGTGAAATTTGGTGGAGGATCGGTGATGATCTGGGGGTGCTTCAGCAAGGCTGGAATCGGGCAGATTTGTCTTTGTGAAGGACGCATTAATCAAGCCACGTACAAGGTTGTCCTGGAAGAAAACTTGCTTCCTTTTGCTCTGACATTGTTCCCCAACTCTGAGGATTGTTTTTTTCCAGCAGGACAATGCACCATGCCACACAGCCAGGTCAATCAAGGTGTGGATGGAGGACCACCAGATCAAGACCCTGTCATGGCCAGCCCAATCTCCAGACCTGAAGCCCATTGAAAACTTCTGGAATGTGATCAAGAGGAAGATGGATGGTCACAAGCCATCAAACAAAGCCGAGCTGCTTGAATTTTTAGCCAGGAGTGGCATAAAGTCACCCAACATCAATGTGAAAGACTGGAGGAGAGCATGCCAAGACACATGAAAGCTGTGATTGAAAATCAGGGTTATTCCACCAAATATTGATTTCTGAACTCTTCCTAAGTTAAAACATTAGTATTGTGTTGTTTAAAAATTAACATGAACTTATTTTCTTTGCATTATTCGAGGTCTGACAACACTGCATCTTTTTTGTTATTTTGACCAGTTGTCATTTTCTGCAAATAAATGCTCTAAATGACAATATTTTTATTTGGAATCTGGGGGAAATGTTGTCAGTAGTTTATAGAATAAAACAAACAAAAATGTTATTTTTACCCAAACGCATACCTATAAATAGTAAAACCAGAGAAACTGATCATTTTGCAGTGGTCTCTTATTTTTTTCCGCAGCTGTGTGTTATATATATATATATATATATATATATATATATATATATATATATGCCATTTAGCAGACACTTTTATCCAAACGCGTGCATAAATTTTTACGTACGGGTGGTCCTAGGAATCAAACCCACTATCCTGGCATTGCAAGCTCCATTCTCCACCAACTGAGCTCCCTCTTTATCCATCCTCCAGTCTATCCTCCTCCTACCCCTCCTCTGTCCTGCACCCTTTCACCCCAGAAGCCAACTTTGAGCTGACCCCGACCTGGCCCTGGTGTTGTGGAGTGGCCCGGTGAAGAATGGCCCCACCAGCCCATATGGAGACAAACAGAAAGTGTAACCACGGTGATGGAGCTGTGGCAGATCTTTATATTCACATCATTCATCATCATAAAAACCCTTTCAGATAATCCATGTAGTACAGGAGGAGACACAGAGAGAGGGGAAGAGAAAGGAAAAGGTTTGCATGACAAATTAGTGTCTGAGTGTCTGTGTGTGACCATTACATTCATCACTAGTGTGTGTGTGTGTGTTCAGTGGGCCGGCTTTACTGGCGTCTTTACAGAAGGCCATAACCATGGTAACGCCAAGCAGTGTCTAATAAAAGGCTGCTTTCCTCTGTCTGTCACTCTCTCTTTCTCCTATCTGCCTTTCTGTCACTCTCTCTTTTTCTCTGTTTCACTTCCTTTCTCTTCCTCTGTCTGTCTTGCCAACCTACGTAGCACAGCATGCTCAACATCAGCAAAGGGAGATAGATAGAACAGCAAAAGCGAGGCAGGAGAAAAGGACAGGAATCTGTCTAGCGCTAACATCTCACCTGCCATCGAGTGGAGCCCTCTCTGAATGCAGCCTGCTGTGTCATCCATCATCCATCTGTGTGGGGGACATCTTTGATATGTTAAAGAAGAGGATCTTTGATTTACCCGAGTTGGATATCTTTGTGACCTGTTGAGGAAAAATCTATTTGAAATCTGCTAGAAAAGGATGTCTTCGTACAGTGGGGGATCTCTCCTCATTGTGTATTTCTAAGGAGAATACGAGAGCGTGTGTCCTTTGTGTTGGCCAAGGCTCTCGGATTAATGGTTAATAGGATACTGTGGCTGCACGTTACATTGCATCAACCCATAGAAAAGACTTGATGCAGGGATGGCCCCCTCACTATTGAATTGTCGACAGTACATGTTGACTGTAGAGACAGGTTGACTATGCTGACCTTTGTTTTGGCAAAGACTAAAAAAGAATAGAATGACAAGGGTGATAGGATGATATTGAGCTATAAATGCATTAAACTCAACTCTTCATCTGTCAATAATGCGAAGGACACCACCCCGTCTTGACGGAACATAACAAAAGAACGATGGTGAGGAGGAGGAACCTGTAGCCGTGTTTTTGACGTTGCCCTTCTCCTACCATGCTCCCATACCCTGTGTGGGCACTGTGTAGGGGGTGGAGAGGGGGCAGGGTGAGTGATGTGTACGAAGTGAGGAAGATTAAGGGGTGTTCCATGCTTCCCGTGGTGGCACCCGTTCTGACCACCACCACTCTACCAGTCCACCTGTATGTGTCGTTCTGTGCCCTTGCTGTTGCCACCCTGTGGAGCTGCCACGCTGGGAGTGGGCTTCTGCCACCTGCTGCCCGCCCCCCGACCCCACCCTGACCCCTGGGTGGACAGCCAGTAGAGCTGGGGAACAGGCGGAAGGAGGGACAAAGGCCTTCTCACAGGTAACAAAGCTTGTTATTTTCTTTTCAGGTAGGATAGGTAGACTTATATCATTTTTTTTCTTTAGACAAGTGAGAGGCACACAAGTCTTATGGATGCACAATCTTCTCCCATTGTCCTATTCAATCTTAGGACGGATACAGGTCACACCCTCCAAGTGGCCCAATGACTTAACCCTCCCTAACACACCTTCCCATTCCTTCCCACCCCACCCCCACTACTCCCACCTGCAGGGGAATCCATTGGGCAGGGACACAGGGGATGTCACGGACCAGAGCACTGCTGCATATGGTGAGTGAAATGGTACCTTGGAAGCAGTGGAGTCTGCTGAGGGGAGACGGCGCATAATAATGGGTGGAACAGAGCAAATGGAATGACATCAAACGCATAGAAACCATGTGTTTGATGTATTTGCTATCATTCCACCAATTCCGCTCCAGCTATTACCACGAGCCCGTCCTCCCCAATTAAAGTGCCACCAACCGCCTGTGCTTGGCAGTTAGTCTAGGGTAGACACATTCTGCGAGCTCCAGGTTTAAACTGGGAGACATGCCAGGCAGTTGTTGTTGTTGTTACTCTGTTTCTTCACAGTGTTGGGTTTCTGGTTCCTCTGAATACTGACAGGCCTCATGGGTAAGTGATACTGGCAGGCTTACTTCCCTACATGCCCTAGGGCTTTAAAGGCTACCAACTGTTTTGTGTCTGTTTTAACTGTCTCTTTTCTCTCTGTGTACCCATGGATGCAGGCTCACCACTGGAGGGTGCTATAGACCTACAAGAGGAAGAGATGGAACAGTCTGTCTCAGGTCAGTGAGTCCAATACAAGACTCTGTATTGATATACTGTGTAGAACAGTCGAGGCTGCTGAAGGGAGGATGGCTCATAATAATGGATGGAATGGAGTATTATGGAAATCAGGTTTCACCTTCTCTTTTGTCTTCATCTCTCCTTTCCCAGGTCTGACGTTCACCCTGGACCCCTCTGCTGCTGCTCTATCCCTCCATCTCTCTCCTCCTGTGCCCTTCCACGGACCAAGCCCTCCGCCACTACCCTCTTGTCACCGTAGCAACAGGGTCAGGGGGTCAGTATCCCAGGAGTCTGCCCCCAAGTCCCTCCCTCAGGTGTGTAGTCCTGTGTAGCTCAATTGGTAGAGCATGGCGTTTGCAACACCAGGGTTGTGGGTTCAATTCCCACGGGGGGCCAGTATGAAAATGTATGCACTCACTGTAAGTCGCTCTGGATAAGAGCGTCTGCTAAAATGACTACATTATTATTATTTTTTATGTGTGTGGGGACGTGGTCATCGTCAGTGGTCAGTTCTACTGGGAGGTGGATGTCTGCAACAGCACCCTCTACCGGATAGGTGAGGATATGCACCCTACTCCACCTGGCCATGAGTTACTACCAAGTACAAATCACAGCTTTGATAATAATACTCTTAGCCTCTGGCATGCTGATATATTCCTACTGACAGACATAAATATGAATTTCCATGGGCTACATGTCTTACACATAATCATGTGGCGGTTGTAGCCTACAAATACATACAGGCAGTCTTGTGCAAATGCTCCCGCACACACTTAATATTGTCCCTAGTGCATACAGGACACAGGCTGTCTGTCCTACATAAAGTTCATTCACATCCTTTAACTCTGCTCTGTGGTGCCACCCAGTGGTGAACACGATGTCAGCAGGGATTTCCCAGCGCTGAACCACTAACAATTTAATTGTTTCTTTAACAATTTCATTTTGGCTTTCAAGGCATATTGACATCTGCTCTCTGTAAACAACAGAAAGCTCTAATAATTTGGCCCAGCAACAAACCATAAACAATCTGTTGATTTGCATCAAATATGACAGAAATGTGCAGCTTCATCATTAACTGTAGAGAGTCAGCCAAATACGTATTAGTGGTTGTTGACCATGATGACTGGCACTGTCGACCGAGCTGTACTTAGGGAATAGGGATACTTAGCAAAGCAATATGGGATGGGAACAGCATTGATATTTCACATATTATTGCTCACTCGTGCCAATCCCACATGAAAAAATATTACAGTTTACTATAGAATACTACAGTACTTACTATAGAATTCTGTAGTATACCTTGATCATGTGTAGTACTTACTATAGAATGGTGTAGTATAGTGTAGAATACTATAATAAATACTACAGTATACTACAGACCACAAACATTACAGTAAATACTACAGTAATCTTTGCAAAAACACTGCAGTCTGCAAAAACACTACAGTAAATACTAAAGTAATGTCTGCAAAAACATTACAGTCTGCAAAAACACCACAGTAATTACTATAGTATATACTACAGTATTTAATTTGCATATACCCTGCCCATTCCCCTCCCCCATATCCCAATTTGTGCCATCCATAAGTGAGAAACAAGTATAGCCCATATATTGTGTTCCCTACATAGAAAAGAGCAGAAGGGGTCTTCCTGGGGCTTACATATAACTACTTTTTTGTTTTTTAAGTACAGTGGCGGCCATGCACTGCCACTGCTAAATGCATATAGGGGAAACACTGTGGGTGCCAGTCTTCCTGCTCCAATCAACATGTTTTAGTCAGGCCAAACGAGGCAACAACTATGTAGTTTTGTTGAGTGCAGAAAAAGTCAGGCATAAAGACTACCCTGTTTCATGATGACATTGCAACGTTTATTGGCACGATATTTGAAGACATAATTTCCCATGATGTCTGAATTGTGACACAGAAAGCAACCACCTTTCCTATTTTCCATACAGGAGTGAGCTCATTGGACGATGCTCGCGGCTGAAGGCTGGAAAGGCGGGCTTGTCCTTCTCCACTGTGTACGATAGCCGTCGGGAGCCCCTACGTGCCGTGCCCCCCCAGATCAAGACCCTAGGGCTGTTCCTCAACATGGGTGGAGGGGCGCTGAGCTTCCACAACCCTCTGACCAAGGAGCACCTGGCCACCCTGCCCACTCGCTTCAGCAATGCTGGGGTGCGTCCTGCTCTGGGGCTGGGCCAGGGCAGGCTGAGGCTCCGCTGTGGCCTACCCCCTCTGCCCCACGTCTTCCTCAGCCAAGCGTCCGCCTATAGAGGGCCTTCTGGAGCTGGTTGGGGTCGCTGGCATAGATACGTGCCCTTCCAGTCTGTCGGTCATCCAGAAATTTGAGGAGCTGGCGGTGCCAGGTTCTGACTCAGGGCTGGTGTCCAGTTTTGGGTCATCCTGATCCACTCTGGCCTCTCTCACCGAACCAGGCCCAGGCTTCAGATTCAGCCTCAGCCCAGGAGCAGCTTGCCATCCTGGGCAAGAGGGGAAGGAGGCTGGGGCAGAGTGACATGTGGAAGACAGAGTATAGCACCTTGTACAATGATGGGCCTCTACCCTGCTGGTGATAGGAGCAAACTACTACCACGTCACGCTGTCACATAGTCACATTGCAAATAGGTTGTTATAAGGTTGGTCATGAGACTGTGTGACAAATTTGTGATAAACTTGTGAGATGGAAGGGCCATTCTTCTGCTATATGATGGGAGAAAACTGAATAACGCACACACAAACCCTTTGGGATGAGTTTGATGTTTGGATGACCATTTCCATGGCTAATTTCCCATCTCTGAGGAACTCTCTGTGACTTTCTCATCAGTGTGACTGTGACCCAGTAATTGACTTTCTCCCCAGGACACTGGGCTTCCTCTCAGCTACAGAACCCCTGGAGGTTTGGGGCTGGGCCAGCGCTGTCTGTGGGGGGGTTATGAGGAGGAGGATGTCTCACTGGGAGTCCCACACTCTGGTGTGGGGGTTGACGGTAGGACAGTAGGGTTGAGACCGGTGGTGGTGGTGTGTGTGTGTGTGTGTGTGTGTGTGTGTGTGTGAGGATGTGAAGCGTGGGAGTCAGTGGCGGTGACACTACCAGTGTTGACTCAGGGTCACAAAGACAGGTGGTAATGTACGTTTATCCCGCAAACCCTGTGTGTGTGTGTGTGTGTGTGTACGTACGCACGCAAGGGTTGTGTGTGTGTGTGTGTGTGTGTGTGTGTGTGTGTGTGTGTGTGTGTGTGTGTGTGTACGTACGCACGCAAGGGTTGGGCCCAGAAGACCTCTGATGACCACAGGACCCCAATGACTTCAAAAGACAGCCAGGGAAAGAGAGAATGAGAAATATGGAGGGAAGGAGGAGGCCTTTATAGAAATCTAGCAGGTGGACAGATGGTTGGAGCCGGAATAAGGCAGTCAGAAATGTTAGGTTGTTTGTCCATTGATTGCGATATTCAATCAATAATAAAAATAATAATAATATGCCATTTAGCAGACGCTTTTATCCAAAGCGACTTACAGTCATGCGTGCATACATTTTTGTGTATGGGTGGTCCCGGGGATCGAACCCACTACCTTGGCATTACAAGCGCCGTGCTCTACCAGCTGAGCTACAGAGGACCACAATCCTACTGCAACATTATTTGTCTGATCATCTGAACCAGGAAATAGTATTAAAGAGGGATTTCCCACTGCCCCATCTTGTCTCATTTACATTACATTTACATTACATTTACGTCATTTAGCAGACGCTCTTATCCAGAGCGACTTACATATTTTTTTATACTGGCCCCCTGTGGGAATCGAACCCACAACCCTGGCGTTGCAAACGCCATGCTCTATCAACTGAGCTACATCCCTGCCGGCCATTCCCTCCCCTACCCTGGACGACGCTGGGCCAATTGTGCGCCGCCCATGAGTCTCCCGGTCGCGGCCGGCTGCGACAGAGCCTGGATTCGAACCAGGATCTCTAGTGACACAGTTAGCACTGCGATGCAGTGCCTTAGACCACTGCGCCACTCAGGAGACAGTCTCTCCATGATCTCTCTGTTTTCTCTTTTTCTGCTGTTTGCATGTTCTGGAAAGGACACTCCAATCATTTGGTCAGACCACCCAGGTTGTAAATCAGTTGTAAATCACATTGTAAAAAAAAATCCACCCAATTAAAACAACCATCAATCACAGGCATCACGGGAGGAGCCTTTTGTACCTGTGGAGAGGAGAAAACAAAATGTCCACCGAATAGTCGTTAGATTGGGCCAATAATAACATTCATTGACGTGCTACTTGCCACGCATCTCTAGGGAACATAATTACGCACAAAAGACTGCGTCAATATCAGTGGAATAATTCGGAAGAGACCGTTGGTCTGGTGAGTCAAATGCGCTGTTACACTGTCGCTCCCCTAAACACTAATCTTGATGACTGTGTTGATGTTTAATGGTCGAGGTATTTAGCGCAGGAATAAAAATGTGTGTACTGCGGCCAGTTATCACTGGGTCCTAGACTCTTGAGAATTATCAACTTTCCAAAGCCGCTTAAAATAAAGTGTGGAAGTAATTTCACTCTTATAAACAAAATTAGAAGGGGATGATGAAGAATTCAAAGGCGCTCAGTAATGGGGTTTCTGTGGGGGGGGCAGATCTGCCTGGTGTTTGCTTATCGAGGGGGGAGCAGATCTGTAAGCAACACGGGAACAGCTGTAGAGAAGAACAGCCCCACATAGACCCTGAACGTTACATACAGTACTGTAGGTGTCAGTGGGGTATTATTATGTAGGCGCCAAAGTGTAGGCCGAGTAGTATAACGGACACAATGATCTGGTAACATTAGAGAATCAAGCCTAGGCCTAAGCTACTGTATAATATCAGCTATAGCCTATACAGTAGGCTGCTACAGTGGAGACTTGGAGTGACGCAATTGTACAAGTCTGCAGTGAGAGATATCACAGTTGAATCCGAGGTGTCAAGGACAAGTGGTGTTGTGGCTCCTCCTCACCTTACCACGTTTCCAGGCCAACTGTGTTTGGAGATGGCTTCTGGTCGCTAATTGCATGTAGGGCGATAATTAGACTCACACACTCTCCATCTAGGGAACCCTCGGAAATGGATTGTGAGAAAAAGACAACCAAGAGTACAAATTCAATTCGCACCCCTGTCCGCTTTCATTTCGCCGTTTCGGCAGTGTCTGCAAATTGATTCCGAGCGTTCCTACATGAATAAACATGAATTCTAACCAGCCTGCCATTTAAAATTTGAGTGGGTATTCTCTACTTTCTATTGCTAGGAGTAACACAATAATTAGCCTGACAACACCAAGGCTTGGTTGGTCTTATTACCATCATTATAAACATCAGCATAACAGTAGCTATAAATACATAATCTCTTATCGTTTTGTTGTTCTGTCAGTTGCCATTAAGAACCAAATTGGAGGCAGTAAAATATTCTTCCCCGAGACACATCCTGGTTTTAATTGACCTCATAATTGGTCAATTTAGATGATTAGTTCTGAATATGACGTTTAATTTAGAAACACTGGCATGTTATTATTTTTTCCATCATTAGGCTAAATAATATCCACCTCCTCCAAGAGTCATATTAAGGATTTGATCAAGGGTAAAATAAAATGAGTCATCGTATTTCTGACGACGCTCTATAAAAGTGAACTAATCAGTGAGCAACTTTCCTTTTTTCTGACTTGTTCTTGAGAAACAAAATCCCGTCTCGATGTCTGGACTTGATAAAGCGAGCAGTGGTCCAAGGAGAGCGCGCGGGAGACAGGATGTCCATACTCCATTCAGCGCATTTGTTCTGGTTTGTTTCACGACATGTACACTTGAATTAGAAATGATTGAGACTGGAATTTAAATTGAAATTAGGGACATCACGCAAATTACCAAAAAAAAAAAGTATCTCTCAGGTGCCACAGCAGGTTTAATGTGCGTGCGTAAAAGTAGGACAGAAATGGTAGTGACCTCGTTGTCGACCTCTGCCATGTGATCAGTGTACATAAAACGGTGATGGGGAACAGGTGGTGTCGGGGGCGCCCTGTAACCGGTTGGTACACATCTGCCAGGCTATCATAATGAGTCCCCTGCTCCCCCTCCGCTCTGTATATTCACACCTCCAGTATAATCCAGCCAGCAAACAGGATGCGGTCCCGAATGTGTGCCAGTCAGACGGAAAGAGGAGGGAGAGAGGGGGTTTCTGGGGTAGTACACAAGTGAAACAACATGCGCTTCTGCGTTTATGCACTTTCGGCTGTCTGTATTCGACACCAACAACAAACACACAGAGAAGAGGCATGATTGCGTAATCAAAAGCACCAATATGTTCTGACATAGCCCTATATAGCTGTATGTTTCTTTGATCTGGTCCTATTTTAGGCCTCGAGTGTGTCCAATCTTCAGAGAGAACATATCGGACAACACTTTGACTATAAAAAAAGAGGCATGGTGTCTGGTTTATATTAGGTGCTGTCTGATCGGAATTGTAACTTTACTCACTCTCATAAAACGCTGGTCACGGTTAATCGATTTTATTAGAGCGCAATCAATGTTTCTTGGCATATGACTTCAGACGCGTGCGCGCTCTCTCTTCCCTTTTCCTCTCTCATTTTCTCTCACTCGCTCCCCTCTTCTTTAAATGAAAACACACGTCAAGGCTTAGGGGAACAACTGTAAACTCCAGGCTAAGCTACTTTCATTCTCGAAAGATAAGGACAAACTGTACAAGCTGCCGAGGTGGGCTGACTACACTTTTCAACCCTGAATCCTTTACTTTTAGATATCAGATAATAGGAGGCTTTACAATAGACCCAATACTATTGCAACATTTTCAAAAATCTACACACACACACACACAATATATATATATATATATATATATATATATATATATATATATATATATATATATATATATATATATATATATATCCTTTTTGGAGTTCAGGAAAGTGCACCTATAGCAAGCCATGTGTGTAGGCAATACACAAAAGATCCCCTCATTACTCGAAGTGTGACCCGCATAATATAAATGAGTTGTGTTAGCTCCAATAGACAATTCGCTACCCAGTCTAATGAATCGGTCGGTGCAGCATTAAATAAAAGCGGCGGTTATCACTTCGTGATGAAGTGCAAATAGACCATCATCGATTCCATTCACGGGTGCGCGCCTTGCACGGAGGAGAGGTCAACCCGCGTGTGAATTCACTCACCTCAATGGAAGTCTCTCACAGCCACATAATGTGACATATGCATAAAAATTACACATTGTCCTCACACATACAATAAATCAAATCAACTTTTATTCGTCCCGTAGACATATTTTGCAGGTGCAGCGAAATGCTTATGTTTCTAGCTCCAACAGTGCAGTAATACCTAACAAATCCAAAAATAAATCAAAAGAAAGAAATGAAGAAATATCAGAAGAAACAATGTCAGAAATATAAAATATATATGTGTGTACTTTATATGTACTTTCAACACCAAACTGGCATGTCATTTGAAGAACAGATGTGTACTTTTTCAATAATAATATTTATTTGCTCTTCAATTTCGGCTACAATGTCTTTCTATAGCCTGTACACAAGGGGATAATATAAATACAATCACTTCTATCTCCACCTACACTGGCTATAGGGAACTAGCCTATAAATACAAATGGATGCAGAAAATAGAATGCCATTTCATTCAAATAGACTAAGACTAGTGCTGGCACAATTATCATTTAATAATGTAACCGACAATTATGGACAATAACCATGAACAAACAAAAATATATCGACATAATTGTCTTAATATATTCATTTTAGGAGAAGGGGGGATTCAACTTCATACAGTATGCAAGTAGATATAGTTAACCCAATAGCAGTTTTTCATTTTTACATGAAGTGGGTAAAAAAAAATTATGAGCCGACTAGGTGAAAAATCTGTCGATGTGCCCTTAAGCAAGGCACTTAACCCTAATTGCTCCTGTAAGTCGCTCTGGATAAGAGCGTCTGCTAAATGACTAAAATGTAAAATGTAAATGTAAATGAGCAGAACAGCACAGTTGGGAGGAAAAGCTTAATTTCCAAAAGTTGCAAGCAGTTAAACACATTCGTTTTTTAGGGGTGTCGCCAAAGCTGTGTTGTGTGCATTGGGTATGATGTCTAATTTTCAAAGATGCATTAGGCCTACAAACTCAAAAAAAATCACCCAAAAATGACAATTATGACAATAACCATGACCCAAAATGCCATAATCGTCACAGCCCTACCTAAGACTCTATAAAACTTTATTTTGGATATAGGCCCATGCTACGAGACATCGTTTTGTTCTCCGTTTATTTTCATAGTTCTTCTTTATAGCACTTGTTAGAGCCAGGGTCACTCCGGCAGAATAGAGGACGTGCTGGTTTCTTATTGAATGGGTTAGGTTATCGCTATTGAGCATATTGTATCGTCATGTTTAGCATGTGGATGGATTGGGGAGGGTTTGGAGGAGAGAGGCTCGCGCAGTTTCCGGAGCGCGACAGACTAAGCTACAATCAGTGATTGATATATGGTTCTTCTCTAAACAGCTCGCTCGCCTGATTCACAGCCTGGCCCCCCAAGCCCCTTAAATTATGCCAACTTTAGTTTGGTTATTTTATTATTCGTTGGGGTAGTTTGAGACTTTGGGAAAGAAGGGCACACAAATAGTGTTCAGTCGGTGAACCTTTAGGCTATAATAAGCAAATTAATGTCCAAAGATTGAAATGAGTAATTATGTGCCATTATTATCATTACTGTATTATCATTATTGTATTATCATTCTATTCTGTCTAATGGGGGTGGTTGTCCTGTACTTGCACTCACTGAGGGATGATTACTGTTCCACAGAATGACTGATTGGCGAGACCCTTGCTGTGAACTTCCTCAAATAAATCACCGTGCGTACTTCACCACAGTAAAAAAACTTGACCAGCAGAGCGCTCGTGATGCCTCCATAGGGACCAAGCCTGAAGCCTCTTGTACGCATTCTCGCGCCTATGGAACATGGAAGAGTGGGAAGCATATTGCTCAATTTAAATCAAGTGTTTGTTGTATATAATTTTCACTTTTATAACAATAAGAGAACGTTTCGTAGCCGGCCGCGACCGGGAGACCCATGGGGCGGCGCACAATTGGCCCAGCGTCGTCCAGGGTATGGGAGGGAATGGCCGGCAGGGATGTAGCTCAGTTGGTAGAGCATGGCGTTTGCAACGTCAGGGTTGTGGGTTCGATTCCCACGGGGGGCCAGTATGATTTTTTTTTTTAAATAAAAATAATAACTCACTAACTGTAAGTCGCTCTGGATAAGAGCGTCTGCTAAATGACTAAAATGTAAATGTAAATGTTTCCATTAACAAAATAATAAAGAATGTGAGTCAATATTGTCGATGACTTCAGACATTCTTATTCAATGAGAATCGGATGAAGGGCAGACACATAGCCTACATAGACGCCTAGAACAGGAGTCCTACACTATCCAAAAACAGGATTATATTGAGTTGTAACTTTATAACGACATAAGAGTTCAATCGAACCGTTGGCTTACAAATAGGCTACACAAACGTACCCCCTCCTCCCCCCGGCGTTCACCTAACCCCACCCACTCCTTTCCTTCTCACCCCTCCCTGCTGGTGCCTGCTCCAAGTGTCAGGGAAAGTATAAAGTGGGAAGGGACCCGCACGGACGGGACATACGCTTCTGGGCTGGTACAGTCCTCGCCTCGGAAAACCTCCAACCTCTTTGGTCACTTTCTCTGCTTCTCTCTCTCTCTTGCATAACTTGGGAGTCTTTATTTCTGAATAGGAATAACTTCAAGACCATCAACGAATAGGCTATCTGGTGACTTGAATGCTACCCTATTCATGTTTATTTAGGGAAGGTTTATTACTGGAGTGACAACTTACCTACACGTGAAAGCTTCTAAAAACGAGGGGAATACGTTTTTCAAGAACAAAAAGGGAAGGGAAAAACAGAAACCGGAGCGACTTTTAGATCCTGCCCCTCGCTGGGATGCAGACTCGCCGCTCGCTGAGTTCCTTATTGTGCGTGATGAGCTGCGCGTGGCTGCACTCTGGACTGGCCTCACGGCTAAAGTCTCCCGTTCTGCCCATCCATTCGGAGAGGGAGCCTTTACCATCCAAGGGCATGTCAGGTGAGCCAAGATGCCTCTTCTACTTCAGTCAAAGTCACTTCTTTTCAACCTGAATATCTCCATTCAACGAATGACCTATAATGACCCCTGCTACGTTTTGAATCCTGACAGGGGCATCTCAGCACTATAGGCTAGCCTAGTGCTCGTTTGCTAATCTGCCAAATATACATTTGAATGTATAGCCTGATATGTCTATATCTTTTTAAGACCGTCAGTAGATGACCGCTTAGGCTACACAGACACAGCCTATCATTTTGTCTATCAAAGTGCCTCACTGTACAGCATCAGACCTCTTATTATTATTATTATTATTATTATTATCAACCCAATCTTTTTTGTTTGTTTTCTGGCATCTTCCTCAAATTTCCTACTGTTATGGTTACTTCATGAACATACTTGCAGAAAACGTCTTAGTCATAACCACTGAGAATGGCATCTGGTTCACGTGCAGGGCTTTAAATTGCTTGTTGTTAAAAGGGTAGGCCTACTGAGCCCATGGGAGTGAGAAGTCAAGGCGTTAGAGCAGTGTATTAACAACTGCCACTAATAACGTTTATCCAATCCTGGAAACTGTAATCAATCGGCTGTCCATTGCTGCAGTTCTTTCGTAGCCTTCTCTGGCTGTACCAAGCAGTGATTTATATTGCAGTGAGTTGTGCGGGAAAGCATGGTGCTCCGTCTAACTCTAACGCAACTGGACTGTTTTAAAGTCTAGTCACTTAATGAAAGAATAATGCGAACCAGATTGTTAGCAGCTACGGCAACCGCACAATATCAAATCAACAGTAGTGAATTTGGCACCGGGGAGCCTCACCTCCAGACTGTGGTGTTGGGCTGGGGTGCCAAGGTGACTGTGGTGTACAGCGACTCTGAAACCGGGAGAGGAATGCACATGGCGCACACCCATATGGAACTAGGCAGAGGAGGTTTGTGGCGCAAACAATTGTTGCTGGGACAATTTTTATGCAGGCTTTTTATAATGCAATACTTTTATTAATACCACTTTTTCAATTAATTTGAAATACTCAAAACCTAATACATCAATTCGTTTCAATTACACAGACACTGGCAGGCTACCAAAAGCGCATTCCTTTTATTTCTCTTTCCAGATGGTTTCGTGTTTGTTGTGTGAATGGTATTTTTTATATAAATTTGAGTGTCCCATGCACCGTTTAAATGAAACAGGATGCGTCGGTGAGCTCTGGAACACGAGGCATCCAGTCAATCCACCCAATATGTCCCAGCCGCAGAATCGATTATCTGTCAACATTCACAGTCTGGCTGGACATAATCCTATTTTTGTCGTTCTGTCTGACGCCAATGTGGGAATATGCAGTCTTTCACTTCGCAGTGAACTGTCCAGTACACATCCAATTGTCAAGTGCATAGGCCTGGCTAGCCCATTAAAGTGTCTGGCAATGCCATGCAATCGTTTCTGTTCTACTGAATGTTTGGTTGATTGTTTCGGTTATACGTTGTGAATTAATTGTAGCTATTCAGAAGAAGAAAAATACAGCATCATAACATGTTGATCTCAGACTAGGCTACTCACCAGTTTTACATTTAGATGTGGACTGTACCACCTGCTAGTGTATTGTTGTCTAAATGGGTTCTGCTGGTCTGATTGCAGGATGTTCATTTGGAGGAAGATTCTATTCGCTGGAGGACACTTGGCACCCTGACCTCGGTGAGCCGTTTGGGGTCATGCACTGTGTCCAATGTTACTGCGAGACAGTAAGTTACATCCTTCACAACAAGCCTAATAGAGTACATGTCAATCTTGGATAGTGGTGCCATTATGTAGGCCCAGGACTATCAACGGACAGAAATTGGGCCTAAAATAACAAACTAATGAATTATGAATTAATCAATTACCAAAATCCTCTCCAAGTCTTAGTGCCCCCAAAATGACCCCATTTAACAAATATCATCAGGCCTGTGTGATACAGTGTTAAGGTCAATGTGGATGAGGAGTTGATGTTTTCTATCTATTATTTTCAGCAAAGGGGTCGTAAGGGTAAGGTGTTGGGGAAGGTGAGCTGTAAGAACGTCAAGCAGGACTGTCCTGAGCCTAGCTGTGGTGACCCAGTGCTGCTACCTGGACAATGCTGCAAGACCTGCCCCAAAGGTAACCCCTACCAGCCTACTAACTGTCCCTATCACTATATAAACTTGGCCCAAAGGTAAACTCTCTCTCTCTCTCTCTCTCTCTCTCTCTCTCTCTCTCTCTCTCTCTCTCTCTCTCTCTCTCTCTCTCTCTCTCTCTCTCTCTCTCTCTCTCTCTCTCTCTCTCTCTCTCTCTCAGTTAGTTTCATTATGTTGTTCTCTAGAGCGGCTGATTGGTAATCAGTAGCAGGTCTGGGCTAGGTTGTCTCTCCTACTCGACTGTGTCAAATACGCTCATTCTCTAACCATCAGGAACCAAAGGGCAATTCAGACCGATTTAGCCTAGTTCCCAGTGTTACTGACTACCTTTTACATAGCATACACACTCCCCCCCGCTCTCTCTTTTCTCTCTCTGTCCTTCCCTCTTTCTCACTCCCTCATTCGCTCAGGCTCACAATCACGCACACGCATACACACACACACACACCTGCGCAAACGTTCACTCACACACATGTTGGGTCTTATTTTCTCCATAGTTATTCAGCAGTGGGTTTTGGTAATGGAAAGTCAAGGTAAAGCCCTGGGTTTCTCTGAGGCATGGCCCCCCAGCACTGAGACAACATTGAGTGTGTTTGTGTTCATGTGGGAAAGTGTTGAGAGTGTGTGTGTCGTGGTGGTGATTTTTGGGAAAGCTTGGGAGTGTGTTGTGGTTGTGTCTTTAGGAAAAGTATGAGTGTGTTTGTCTAAATGTTAAAAAGCTTTGAGTGTGTTTGTCTAAGTGGTGGAAAACGGTGTGTGCATGTGCGCGCATGCTTATGTGTGCGTGTGTGTTTACGTGCACGTTTGTGTGTGTGTGTGTGTCTATTCACTGGTGCACCTGAGGATACAGTATAGTAGAATGGAGGGAGGTGAGACTGACACTACACAGAAGCCCTAGAGCGTACCCTATGGAGGGAGAGAGAGCGTGCCAGGGGAATAAGGCCATGAAAGAGAGAGAAAGGAGGATAAAAGAGTGCGAGAAGAGAGCCAGAGAGAGAGAGAGAGGATATGAGAGGGACACAGAGAAGTAAAGCAGACAGTCTAGGAGTAAAATGGATGGCCTTGAAGAAATAAGTCTGGATGATGATGTGTGTGTGAGTAAGAGCCTGTCTGTCTCGTAGTGTGTGTGTGTTTTTCTGAGTATGCTTTTCAGTGTGTCTGTATTTCAGTGTGTGTGAGTCGTCTGTCAGATTGTGTGTGTGTTTGTGTGAGGCACTGAAATGTGCTCGTGACATCAGGACACACAGTGGTTTGGAACAGCAGGTCACTGTTGGGATTGCACGTGAGTGTCACTCCCAGCTCCTCAGACTAAGAAACAAACCTTGTTACTGTGGCACCCAGACGAGCCAGGAGTGTTCCAACAAGGAGACACCTGGAGAGAGAGAGAGAAAGGAAGAGGGAGGGAGAGACAGAGAGAGAGGGTGGATAGAGAGAAATAATAGAGGGAGAGAGAGAGAATTAGGGAGGACTAATATTTTGGATCAGCATTTTAGAATCATTCCTCTCCTCCCTGTAACTCTGTAACTCTCACTCTTTCTAGCTGGTTCACTCATTCAACATTTGCTGTGATTCTCCTTACTTTATGCCTTCATGTTAAAGTAATTCCAACCTGTAGGTGTTGTGTAAATATCCCACCGCCTCACACGTTGTGCCCCTGGGTGTTGTGTTGTGCTTGTCCAGGCGAGGTGGACAGGAAGCAGGCGGAGGCGGTGTTTGATGGCTTTGAGTACTTCCAGGAGAAGGAGAAAGAGGATGATCTGCACAAGTCCTACAATGACCGCTCATACCTCAGCTCTGAGGACATTTCCCCCGGGGAGAGCCGCACTGGTGAGCATGCACACTCAGCCGCACGAACCCACGCATACAAAACACTACTGTACACTCATGCATGGACATACATCATTTACATTTAGTCATTTACATTTAGTCATTTACAATTAGTGACTTACAGGAGCAATTAGGGTTAAGTGCCTTGCTCAAGGGCACATCAACATATTTGGTCACCTAGTCGGCTCGGGGATTCGAACCAACAACCTTTCGGTTACTGGCCCAATGCTCTTAACCGCTAGGCTACCTGACATGGAAACACACACACATATTGTACATGCAGTACATGGATATACAGTACATGGATATACACTATATGGATATGCAGTACATGGATATACAGTACATGGATATACAGTATTCATATAAGGACACATATACTCTCACTGCCCCCGTAACAAGAAAATAATTCCTCCATTCAGTCATTCTGATTTACATCTTTACTTTACTGTGTGTCTCTCTCTGTGTGTGTGTGTGTGTGTGTGTGTGTGTGTGTGTGTGTGTCCAGACTTTGTAGCAGTGTTGACGGGAGTGACAGACTCCTGGTTACCCAGCTCCAGTGGTGTGGCCCGGGCACGCTTCTCTCTCACTAGAACCAGCCTGACCTTCTCCATCACCTACCAGAGGTAACACACACACACACACACACACACACACACACACACTGACAGAAAAACAAACGATAAGCGTGTAATAATCATTAGTAATAACTAGTCTCTAATTTTATAAAATAAAATGTTATCTTTCTCTCTCTTCCTCTCTCCTGTTCTCCCTCTCTCCTCTCCTAGGATCGGGCGACCAAGCAGGGTTGTCTTCCTTGATTCAGATGGAAACACTGCGTTTGAGTACAAGACCCCTAAGGGATACTCAAACATGGTAAGATACTGGAACGCTCTCTGTTCCTAGGTAGACGTTTCCGCTATTTATGTTTTTGTTGTGTGTCTATGTGTGTGTGGGTGTGTGAATGTGAGAAAGACAGGGAGAGAAAGAGAAAGTGTTTGTATGTGTGTCTCTGCGTGCAAGTGTGTGTATGTGTGTGTGTGCCCTAGAGAGAAAGATTAAGTACCTCCATGATAAACGCTCTCTCTCTGTGACTCTCTGGTCAAACTCTCACTGGCCCCGACATAATTCACCCTGCAATAACAAACACAGACGCTACCACAAATACAGACACACACACTCACAGCGTTGTCACAGCGTTGCCTTATCATTGTCAGAATGTTGCTGGGATAATCAAGTCTTGATTACTGTGAAATAACGCATGGTGCCGTTATCACAAACAGTTGATTTTATTGGGTCAAATGGAATGGTGCAACTGTTGAACTGAGAGGCACAAGGAACTGCCACAGTCACCAAACTTTACACAGAGTAAACACAGGAACTATCACAGTCACCAAGCGTTACACAGAGTAAACACAGGAACTGCTACAGTCAGCTAACATTACACAGAGTAAACACAGGAACTGCCACAGTCAGCTAACTTCACACAGAGTAAACACAGGAACTGCCACAGTCAGCTAACTTCACACAGAGTAAACACAGGAACTGCCACAGTCAGCTAACTTCACACAGAGTAAACACAGGAACTGCCACAGTCAGCTAACTTCACACAGAGTAAACACAGGAACTGCCACAGTCAGCTAACTTCACACAGAGTAAACACAGGAACTGCCACAGTCAGCTAACTTCACACAGAGTAAACACAGGAACTGCCAGAGTCAGCTAACTTTACACAGAGTAAACACAGGAACTGCCACAGTCAGCTAACTTTACACAGAGAAAGAGAACGAGAAAGGAAGGTACCGTTTATTTAAGAGGGGAGCAGTGTGTGTGTGTGTGTGTGACAGAGGCCTACATCCCCAGTGCACCATTTCCTGCATAAAGCCAAATTACACACGTGACATCATCACATTCTTTAACAATTTAAGTCAGGACCCCTGAATATAGGCCTAGAAAAAATGGACCTATAATTTTTTTTGACAAGTGCCCCTATCAAGTGTCGCGTTCTAGAGGACCTTAGTGAAACCGCCCTGGGATGGCCAGGGGGAGGGGTTGCTGGCATGGATCATCTCTTGGGGGATTTTTGTGCGTGACATCACCCGTGCGAAGGAGACGGAGCACAATTATAATTAAAAGAGGAGATTATCCTGGACTGTGCGCAATGAGGTGTGTGTCCGTCACCATATTTCTTCCCCCTCTAAGGCAAATATTATTTTCGGGGGGTTCGTTGTTTGTGGCCTGGTGCTGTGATAGTGTCCACGGTCTCGACGGGCTGATCTTTTCCACAGATGAAATTGTGTGTGTGTGTTGCAGAGAAATAAAACAGAATATGCAGGCTGTTGTGAGTCAGTTTGTAAGCTGTAACTATGGCAGAACACAACACGCACACACTCAAACCCCAGCCTTGGCTAAGAACCCCACACACACTCAAACCCCAGCCTTGGCTAAGAACCCCACACACACTCAAACCCCAGCCTTGGCTAAGAACATGCGGCTGCAACTGTGGCTCACCTGCGTGTATGTGTGT
Source organism: Coregonus clupeaformis (assembly GCF_020615455.1). Classification (NCBI taxonomy): domain Eukaryota; kingdom Metazoa; phylum Chordata; class Actinopteri; order Salmoniformes; family Salmonidae; genus Coregonus; species Coregonus clupeaformis. The sequence continues at coordinate 20,671,488 of NC_059197.1, read as the reverse complement.
GTTTCAGATCTGCGGGGTGTGGAAAAATCTTCCCCAATCCCACGTGCAACAGCTACAGGCAGAACAACTTCGGGTTACTATGACAACAGCCACCGGTAGACAGGAGCAGATCGAAGGAAAGATCATCAAACACAGAGCACTCTTCGCAGGTGTGTGGGTGTGTGTGCTTGCGTGTGTGTGCATGTATTTGTGGGTGCATGAAAGTGTGTTTATATATCTGTTTAAATGTGGACAGAAGTAGTCTCAATATTTCCATGAATTCTGATTTATTTACATATGTGTACAGGTAACTGCCAAAATAAAGGAACCACTTGAGTAAATGAGGGATACAAAGTACAATACATTTGTGTACATTTCAATGAGGACAAACGTTCAGTAATGTATGCAGCTCATATTGTGGACAGTGTCTGCATGAGAACACAGTGGATGGCCTTCATAACCGAATGCAGTAACAATAAGGTGGTGTGTGTATATATATCATGTGTGTTTACAATGTGAGTGTGATATCCATGTGACCCCACAGAGACGTTCAGCTCCACTCTGACCTCAGAAGAGGAGCATTCTGGGATGGGAGGCGTCGCCATGTTGACTCTGAGTGACACAGAGAACAACCTTCACTTCATCCTCATACTGCAGGGACTGATACAACACAGACAGAGAGGTGAGAGGGATTGGTGAGGGAGGACTGATAGAACATAGAGAAAGAGGTGAGAGAGAGAAAGGGAGGACTGACAAAACACAGAGAGAGAGGGGGGAGGACTGATCCAACATAGTGAGAGAGGGAGGACGGATACAACACAGAGAGAGAGAGGGAGGGAGGACTGATCCAACATAGAGAGAGAGGTGAGAGAGGGAGGACGGATACAGCACAGATAGAGAGAGGGAGGGAGGACTGATCCAACATAGAGAGACAGGGAGAGAGGGAGGACGGATACAGGAGAGAGAGAGGGAGGGAGGACTGATCCAACATAGAGAGAGAGGTGAGAGAGGGAGGACAGATACAACACAGAGAGAGTAGTGAGGGAGGGGATACAACTTAAAGAGAGAGGTGAGAGAGGGAGGGAGGTGTAGGGGAACAACTCATCACTTGATCCTCCTTTCAGTGGGCTTAATGGGGCTTCTGCTGTATTGCCTCTATCCTGTTCCTTCACAGGGGACTAGGGAGTAGGAGCTAAGACAAGAGACTAGAGGTTGTTTTGGGACTGGGGACTAGGGAGTAGGGGCTAAGACAAGAGACTAGAGGTTGTTTTGGGACTAGGGAGTAGGGAGTAGTGGCTAAGACAAGAGACTAGAGGTTGTTTTGGGACTGGGGACTAGGGAGTAGGGGCTAAGACAAGAGACTAGAGGTTGTTTTGGGACTAGGGAGTAGGGGCTAAGACAAGAGACTAGGGGTTGTTTTGGGACTGGGGACTAGGGAGTAGGGGCTAAGACAAGAGAATAGAGGTTGTTTTGGGACTAGGGGCTAAGACAAGAGACTAGAGGTTGTTTTGGGACTGGGGACTAGGGAGTAGGGGCTAAGACAAGAGACTAGGGGTTGTTTTGGGACTGGGGACTAGGGAGTAGGGGCTAAGACAAGAGAATATAGGTTGTTTTGGGACTAGGGACTAGGGGCTAAGACAAGAGACTAGAGGTTGTTTTGGGACTAGGGAGTAGGGGCTAAGACAAGAGAATAGAGGTTGTTTTGGGATTGGGGACTAGGGAGTAGGGGCTAAGACAAGATAATAGAGGTTGTTTTGGGACTAGGGAGTAGGGGCTAAGACAAGAGAATATAGGTTGTTTTGGGACTGGGGACTAGAGAGTAGGGGCTAAGACAAGAGACTAGAGGTTGTTTTGGGACTAGGGACTAGGGAGTAGGTGCTAAGACAAGAGACTAGGGGTTGTTTTGGGACTGGGGACTAGGGAGTAGGGGCTAAGACAAGAGAATAGAGGTTGTTTTGGGACTGGGGACTAGGGAGTAGGGGCTAAGACAAGAGACTAGAGGTTGTTTTGGGACTAGGGAGTAGGGAGTAGGTGCTAAGACAAGAGACTAGAGGTTGTTTTGGGACTGGGGACTAGGGAGTAGTGGCTAAGACAAGATAATATAGGTTGTTTTGGGACTAGGGAGTAGGGGCTAAGACAAGAGAATAGAGGTTGTTTTGGGACTGGGGACTAGGGAGTAGGGGCTAAGACAAGAGAATAGAGGTTGTTTTGGGACTGGGGACTAGGGAGTAGGGGCTAAGACAAGAGAATGGAGGTTGTTTTGGGACTGGGGACTAGGGAGTAGGGGCTAAGACAAGAGACTAGAGGTTGTTTTGGGACTAGGGACTAGGGAGTAGGTGCTAAGACAAGAGACTAGGGGTTGTTTTGGGACTGGGGACTAGGGAGTAGGGGCTAAGACAAGATAATAGAGGTTGTTTTGGGACTGGGGACTAGGGAGTAGGGGCTAAGACAAGAGACTAGAGGTTGTTTTGGGACTGGGGACTAGGGAGTAGTGGCTAAGACAATAGAATAGAGGTTGTTTTGGGACTGGGGACTAGGGAGTAGGGGCTAAGACAAGAGACTAGAGGTTGTTTTGGGACTAGGGAGTAGGGAGTAGGGGCTAAGACAAGATACTAGAGGTTGTTTTGGGACTAGGGAGTAGGGGCTAAGACAAGAGACTAGAGGTTGTTTTGGGACTGGGGACTAGGGAGTAGGGGCTAAGACAAGAGACTAGAGGTTGTTTTAGGACTAGGGAGTAGGGAGTAGGGGCTAAGACAAGATACTAGAGGTTGTTTTGGGACTAGGGAGTAGGGGCTAAGACAAGAGACTAGAGGTTGTTTTGGGACTGGGGACTAGGGAGTAGGGGCTAAGACAAGAGACTAGAGGTTGTTTTGGGACTAGGGAGTAGGGGCTAAAACAAGAGACTAGAGGTTGTTTTGGGACTGGGGACTAGGGAGTAGGGGCTAAGACAAGAGACTAGAGGTTGTTTTGGGACTTGGGACTAGGGAGTACCTTAAGGCATAAGACAAGAGACTAGGGGTTGTTTTGGGACTGGGGACTAGGGAGTGCTGTGAGGCAGTGTGACATGGTTATAAGTTTGCTCTGTGTGCTCTCTCTCGGCCCTGTAGACTCCCCCCTGGTGCCCATCCGGGTACGACTGCAGTACCGCCAACATGTCCTGAGAGAGATCCATGCCAACGTCACCGCCTATGTAAGTTATAGAAACTACACACACACACACACTTTCTCTCTCTCTCTTTTTCAGTTTCTCTCTTGGGCACAGATCTAGGATCAGCTTGTCCTCACCAAACCAAATCTTAACCTTAACCATTAGGGGGAAACATACATCAGGGACAAACCAAGAGGCGGGAGGAAAGGGGGGAAACAGATGACATCGTGACACACTCTCCCGCTGAGATGGATGTGGTTCCTTCCCCACATCCTACTGCTGTTGTCAGTACTGTAGATCACTGTTAAACATCCATAGAGACACGGGATGGACAGAGAAAAAGAAAGAGATAGAGTGGAGGGGGGTTGTAAGAGACATGTAGTGAGGGAGAGAGGGTGGGATGAGAGACAGAAAGGAGAGAGTGAGGGAGAGAGGGTGGAACGGCATGCACACTCCTCACACATGTCAGTGGTTAGTTGTCTGTGGGACCAGAAAGAGGGAGGAAGGAAGGAGGAAGAGAGGGAGGAGGAGGGATGAAAGGAGGGGTCTGTTTTTGATCTGGTGGGAATTATGTGAATCTGAGAGTTGATATGCCCCTCTTTCTGTTTGACACACACACTGACACACTCACACACACACATACACACACACACTAAATATTATTTATACACTACATTACCAAAAGTATGTGGACACCTGCTTGTCGAACATCTCATTCCAAAATCATGGGCATTAATATGGAGTTGGTCCCCCCTTTGCTGCTATAAAAGCCTCCACTCTTCTGGGAAGGCTTTCCACTAGATGATGGAACATTGCTGCGGGAACTTGCTTCCATTCAGCCAGAAGAGCATTAGTGAGGTCGGGCACTGATGTTGGGCGATTAGGCCTGGCTCACAGTCGGCGTTCCAATTCATCCCAAAGGTTTCCACTGTCCAGAGTCCAATGGTGCCTAGCTTTACACCACTCTAGCCGACGCTTGGCATTGCGCATGCTGATCTTAGGCTTATGTGCGGATGCTCGGCCATGGAAACCCATTTCATGAAGCTCCCGATTAACAGTTATTTTGTTGACGCAGTTTGGAACTTGGTAGTGAGTGTTGCAACCGAGGACAGACGATATTTACGCGCTACACGCTTCAGCACTCGCCGGTCCCGTTCTGTGAGCTTGTGTTGCCTACCACTTCACAGCTGAGAAGTTGTTGCTCCTAGACGTTTCCACTTCACAATAACAACACTTATAGTTGACCGGGGCAGCTCTAGCAGGGCAGAAATGTGACAAACTGAATTGTTGGGAAGGTGGCATCCTATGACGGTGCCACGTTGAAAATCACTAAGCTCTTCAGTAAGGCCATTCTACTGCCAATGTTTGTCTATGGAGATTGCATGGCGGTGTGCTCGATTTTATACACCTGTCAGCAACGGGTGTGGCTGAAATAGCCGCATCCACAAATGTGAAGTGTATTGTATGTTCTGCTTTCTTTCCTGCTCTTAATATAAACTCAGCAAAAAAAGAAACGTCCTCTCACTGTCATCTGCGTTTATTTTCAGCAAACTTAACATGTAAATATTTGTATGAACATAACAAGATTCAACAACTGAGACATAAACTGAACAAGTTCCACAGACATGTGACTAACATAAATTGAATAATGTGTCCCTGAACAAAGGGGGTGTCAAAATCAAAAGTAACAGTCAGTATCTGGTGTGGCCACCAGCTGCATTAAGTACTGCGAATCCGACCATCACCCCTGGTGAGACAAAACCGCGACTCGTCAGTGAAGAGCACTTTTTGCCAGTCCTGTATGGTCCAGCGACGGTGGGTTTGTGCCCATAGGCGACGTTGTTGCCGGTGATGTCTGGTGAGGACCTACCTTACAACAGGCCTACAAGCCCTCAGTCCAGCCTCTCTCAGGCTATTGCGGACAGTCTGAGCACTGATGGAGGGATTGTGCGTTCCTGGTGTAACTCGGGCAGTTGTTGTTGCCATCCTGTACCTGTCCCGCAGGTGTGATGTTCGGATGTACCGATCCTGTGCAGGTGTTGTTACACGTGGTCTGCCACTGCGAGGACGATCAGCTGTCCGTCCTGTCTCCCTGTAGCGCTGTCTTAGGCGTCTCACAGTACGGACATTGCAATTTATTGCCCTGGCCACATCTGCAGTCCTCATGCCTCCTTGCAGCATGCCTAAGGCACGTTCACGCAGAGGAGCAGGGACCCTGGGCATCTTTCTTTTGGTGTTTTTCAGAGTCAGTAGAAAGGCCACTTTAGTGTCCTAAGTTTTCATAACTGTGACCTTAATTGCCTACCGTCTGTAAGCTGTTAGTGTCCTAACGACCGTTCCACAGGTGCATGTTCATTAATTGTTTATGGTTCATTGAACAAGCATGGGAAACAGTGTTTAAACCCTTTACAATGAAGATCTGTGAAGTTATTTGGATTTTTACGAATTCCACATTTCTCAATCACTCCTTCCTCCATCCTTTCTTTCCTTACCTCCCTCCCGTCATCCCTCCATCCCTCCCTTTCTCCCTCTCGCTCTCTTGGCTCAATCCTGTCCCTGGATGTATAGTACATGGATATTTATATTGAAATGGGGCCTGGGGTCATAATAGTAACATTTATTCACCACAGTCATACATCTGTCATATTAATACAACATTTCCCAAATAATTTTCCAATCTCTGTGTATGTAAAGTTCTGGCAGTTGGAAGGATATGAAAGTGGATGCAGTGTGTGAGATATTAGCCTCAAAGAGAGCCATATTTCTGGTGTGTGTGTATGTGTGTGTGTGGTAGGGGGGGGTTGTTGAGAGAGACAGAGAGTGTGTTGTAGTGTCATAATGAGTGTTTCAGTGTCTGTTTGTGTGTTTGAGTAGAATATGTTTGTGAGTTTATCTATTATAACCCTTGTGTGTTTGTTGGTGATAAGTCTGATGTTGTATCACCATTTCCCCAACGTTCTCCCTTTAGGACCCAGACTTTGCTGAGGTGCTGACAGACCTGAACAGTCGGGAGCTCTTCTGGTTGTCAAGAGGCCAGCTGGTGATCGCTGTGGAAACCGAGGGCCAGGACCCCCGACACATCTCCGGCTTCATCACCGGCAGGAAGTCTTGTGACAGTAAGTGCCACACCCCTTTATGTAGAACAACCAATCAATCAATCAGCCCACAGTCAGTCACTCAGACAGGTGACAGGTTGAATTGATGAAGTTACTCGAGTCGCTCAACATCAAACAATCAACCTTGAATCCTTTTCTGTCATCCCATCACACCTAAAACGAGGCCAAAGTCAGAGACCTAGGAGGAATGTGTTTTGTCTTTCAGTTCACTTGTTCCCCTTCTGTTCCTCCGTGGCTGTTTTAGCAACTCTCTCTCTTCTATAAATAGTCCCTCCTTCCCTTTTTTCTTTCAAGTCTTATCACTGAAGTAAAACCATGTTTATAGCCCCGCTGTATGACCTGGTGGTCCATAATACAGGGAGCGGAGGGATGTGTCGTAGACAAATTCAGCACACACATGTTCCATTCAACGACTCTAATGCAAACATACTTATATACTTAGATCCCCCCCCCCCCCCACACACACACACACACTCACGCACACATTGTCTTTTTCATACACACACACACACACTTGTGTGTACATTTCACACACACACACACACACACACACACACACACACACACACACTGGGCGCTGCCAAGGTCACAGTCTGCTGGACCTCACTCTCCATACTGGTGTTCCAGCTCCATGATTAACAGCTTGACGTTATGTGTGAAGAATTCCAACCCAACACTTGTTTCACTCTCTCCTTACATCTCTCTCTCTCTCTCTCTCTCTCTCTCTCTCTCTACATTCTTCTCATGTCTCTCTCTCTCTCTGCCTGTCTCTCCATCTTGTTCTGTTCTTTCTCTGTCTTGACTCCTCCCCCCTCTATCACTCCCATTCTGCCTTTCTTTTTGGAGCTTTCTTTCTTCTTTCTCTCCTCTCCTTCTCTATTTGTCTTTCCCTGTCTGTCTTCTAAGCCCTTTCGTGTTCAACAAGGGTTACCTCATCCCACGGGTTAACCTTTGGTTAGGGTGTGTGTGTGTTGGGGTGGGGGTACACCACTTAAGCTAGAATTCTCTCTTTTGAGATGACACACACATACCCTCACACCAAAGTTCTGTTTGGACGGGTTGTGATCTATTCATTCCCTGCGATTGTCCCCACTAGTGGAGGGATGACATGGTGTGTGTGCATGTGTGTCTTTCTACAGGGGAGACGTGAGAGAATGTGTTCTGGCCCTCTCTCGGCTCCCCCCTGTCTGGCTCTCCAGACCAACAGGGTGAATTATAACACGACAGAGAGCATTGCCTCATCTCGCATGCAAGAGCTGCCTCATCATCACATTCAGACTAGTCTGTAGTAGGGGTCTGGGTCTGGGTCTGGGTCTGAAATGGAAAGGACACAGAGTCAGGGAGACCCTTCTCATACTCACTCTGTCATCATCCTCTCTCGTTCCAGCTTCAATTTGCTTTATGGAAACATGAAAATGTCCAAGTGTGGCACTGCGTGTTCATCTGTTATGTAATAGCAAGGATTCAAGAAATAATTTACTAAACTTTTTTCATTTCTCTCTTTCCCTCCTCCACTCCCTTTTTCTCTCTCCAGCCATCCAGAGTGTCATGTCCAGTGGTGATGCATTGACAGCAGGGAAGACAGGCGGCGTGGGATCAGCATTCTTTAATCTCCATGATAACGGCACCCTGGACTACCAGGTATGGGTCTGAACTTAATTGAATTGATTTTAACTTTAAAGAACTGAATCAAATGGAATTGTACTGTCACTATTTACATAACAGAACAGAACAGAACCAAACCAAACCACACTGAACTGAACCACCAAACCAACCCATATCCTGCTCCGTCCACAGGTCCAGATAGCGGGGTTATCCAGTGAGGTGGTGGGTTTGACCATCGAGCTAAAGCCTCGGCGGCGCAGTAAGCGATCCGTGCTGTACGACCTAACTCCAGAGTTCGACAGGCCCAGCGGGCGGGCGGTGGGAAGCTGGAGTCGTCTAGAGGCACGTCACATCCACATGCTGCTGCAGAACGAACTGTTCATCAACGTGGCTACCGCACACAGCCAGGAGGGGGAGCTACGCGGACAGATCAGAGCCCTGCTCTACAGCGGCCTGGAGGCACCCAGACACGGTGAGACACTGACCTTAGACCAGAACAGACACTAGGGCTGAATCCTAAATCAACCCCCTTCCCCTCGCTCCTCCATTTGTGCGTTCACGCGCGCCTCCACCATATGCACAATTGTCCCAAAACTGACGGAGTCAAAATTATGGAAGGTGTAAGTGCTAATTAGTCCCTCCAATAGCCACTTCGACCGAGCCAGCTATGCTGCCTGCATCAGAGTGAAGTGGTATCCCATAACGCACCGTGTTATTTTTGAGTTTGCGCAATTTCACACAATAGAATGGAGAGTCGCGCATAATTATGAACCACCTGTGTTTGTGTCTGATTTTGAGGCTTGACACAAGTAACAGATGAAATACCTCCCAAATTACATGTTTAACTGTTACTGTTATCTTGTAAAACGACAGGGGAATTTTTCTCATTTGAATTTCATGGCCATTTTATTATTTAAATGTAGAACATGAATTGCATCATTCAAATCAAGAGTATGTCCTGAAGTTGATGGGTTTATTGATCCCCTCGTCACTCTTGAAGTCACCCTCTGAGTTTTGTCAGTAACACGTGACAACGGAGGGCCCTCTGAGCGAGTTGGTAGTGGCGATGGGCTGGTTTGGGATTCACCATAGAGTAACTCAAATACACTTAGGTTGAGTAAATGCATAGGTCAGGGGTGGCAAACTCCAGTTCTCTAGACTAGAGCCACAGTGCCTGAAAAAGTATCTGAAAGAAAAACATTGATCCCAATTTGAGATTATTCTATTTAACTCTAGTCTTTTGCTTTTCATTCATATTTAACCCTCTCCTTCCCCAGAGATCCCTGTCCCTCTGGCAGGCCAGTTTGTGGCCCCTCCAGTCCTGACCAGTGCTGGGGGCCATGCCTGGGTGTCTGTGGACGAGCGCTGTCACCTCCATTATGAGATTGTGGTGGCAGGCCTCAGCAAAGCTGATGATCTCACAGTCAACGCCCACCTCCACGGATTGGCCGAAATCGGAGAGCTGGACGAGAGCAGCACCAATCACAAGAGACTTCTGACAGGGTTCTACGGTTCTCAGGTAGGCAGACGGAGACACAAGAATAATCACAAACACACACAACTTTGCCATGACAGTATGATATAGAGAATGTATACATACAGCAGAATCTTATTCCATTCTCTCTCTCTCTCTCTCTCTCAGGCCCAGGGTGTGTTGAAGGACATCAGTGTAGAGTTGTTGCGTCACCTGGACAGAGGGACAGCCTTCATCCAGGTCAGCACCAAGGTCAACACCAGAGGAGAGATACGTGGACGGGTGAGTAGGACCACAACCATAACTCAACCACTTAACAACCATAGCTCAACCGCTTAACAACCATAACTAAACCACTTAACCATAACTCAATGACTTAGCAACCGTTACTCAACCACTTAACAACCATAACTCAACTACTTAACAACCATTATTCAACCTCAACCATACCTCAATCTCAATCCACACTCTTCAGTTTGATCATGCATTATTGGAATATATTGAGGATTATAGAGATGGAGTGATCAGAGGTGGAGGAGAGGAGGGAGGGAGGGAGGGAGGGAGGGAGGGAGGGAGGGAGGGAGGGAGGGAGGTGAGGCCCCTCCGGGCCCTAGCCAGCTGAGTGGTTTTTGTGTGTGTGTGATTGCTCACTTAGTCAGTGTGAGGCCACACAGACAAGCACTCTCACTGGCAGGTGGCCTTGTGTTTTCAGAGACATTTTGTTGAAAAGTAAAAGTATGTGAGGACACACACAAACACACACACACACACACTCACATCGTTACACGCTAACATATTTGCAGGTGGCCTGGTTGATGATTTCGTCTTAGCTGCCAGGGGATGGAATGGGAGAAAGAAACGTGTAAGAACACACACACACACACACAGTAAAGTCCGGCAGTTTAAATAGCAAACAGGTCTGACACATAAACAGCCATCTGCCGTGGAGCCGTAGAGCCATGGGCGGAAAGCCGGCTGAACGCTCCATTTAGGACTAATTAACAAGTACAAGTACGCTTTATAACAAGCCACAAGGAAGGTGTGTCCAACAAATCACTGAAATCCTAACCTCTGTTTTCCCCCCCTCTCTCCCTCCTTCCTCCTCCTTGCTCTCTTTCTCTCCCTCCTTCCTCCTCCTTGCTCTCGGTCCCTCCTCTTATTCTCCCTTTTTCATGCTCACCCCTTTTCTGCCCCCCTCTCTCTCTCGCCCCCTCTTTCTCTCTCTCTCTGTCACCCCCCTCTCCATTCTTCTCTCCCTCCCTCCCTCCTTCTTTCTTTCTCTCCCTACAGGTCCATGTGCCTAATAACTGTGAGTTTGGGACAAGGGGTGAGGTGGAGATGGCGGAGTTTGATGACCTGTTTGTGCGTGACCCTGAGGAACTAAAGAAAGACCCCCACACCTGTTTCTTCGAGAGTCAACACCACGCCCACGGCTCCCTCTGGACCCCCAACTACAACAACTGTTTCACCTGCAGCTGTCAGGTAGGACTGTTCCAACTAAAACCACTAGGGCGGCGCTATAGCTACGCATTAAATTAGTGCTGGTTTCCCAGACACAGATTAAGTCTAGTCCTGGGCTAAGAAGCCCTTTCGATGGAGAATCTAGATGTCTTGAGAATCTAGAAGTAAAGTTTCTACTACTATATTGAGTGACTTTGTGTCTAACTACTATATCGCTTGTTCTGTCCATTTCTCTCCTCCCTCAATCTCCCTGTACTCCCTGTAGAAGCGCACAGTGATCTGTGACCCGGTCATCTGTCCAGTTCTCAACTGCTCTCGCACCATCCAGCCTGAGGACAAGTGCTGCCCCGTATGTCTCGGTGAGTGTGTGTGTATCAGTGGGTGTGTTACTATGTTTGAATAGGATTGTGTGCTTGAGTGTGTTCCTTATTCTTGAGAGGACTTATTCTTGACAGTACAACCCATTACGGTCGTAAAGTTGTGAAATAATACTTTCCTGTGTCCTTTTGCCCTGTCTGTCCTTTAGAGAGGAAAGACCCCAAGGACATGACAGCTCCAGAGAGGCTAGACGAGCATCCAGAAGGTACTGTACCATCTCTATCTCTGTCTGACTGTCACTCTGAACATCCAGAAGGGACTGTACCATCTCTATCTCTGTCTGACTGTCACTCTGAACATCCAGAAGGTACTGTACCATCTCTATCTCTGACTGACTGTCACTCTGAGCATCCAGAAGATACTGTACCATCTCTCTCTCTGTCTGACTGTCACTCTGAGCATCCAGAAGATACTGTACCATCTCTCTCTCTGTCTGACTGTCACTCTGAACATCCAAAAGATACTGTACCATCTCTCTCTCTGTCCGACTGTCACTATGAACATCCAGAAAGTACTGTACCATCTCTCTCTCTCTGTCTGACTGTCACTCTGAACATCCAGAAGATACTGTACCATCTCTCTCTCTGTCTGACTGTCACTCTGAACATCCAGAAGGTTCTGTACCATCTCTCTCTCTGTCTGACTGTCACTCTGAGCATCCAGAAGGTACTGTACCATCTATCTCTGTCTGACTGTCACTCTGAGCATCCAGAAGGTACTGTAACTGTACCATCTCTATCTCTGACTGACTGTCACTCTGAGCATCCAGAAGATACTGTACCATCTCTCTCTCTGTCTGAATGTCACTCTGAACATCCAGAAGGTAATGTACCATATCTCTCTCTGTCTGACTGTCACTCTGAACATCCAGAAAGTACTGTACCATCTCTCTCTCTCTGTCTGACTGTCACTCTGAACATCCAGAAGGTACTGTACCATCTCTCTCTCTCTCTGACTGTCACTCTGAACATCCAGAAGGTACTGTACCATCTCTATCTCTGACTGACTGTCACTCTGAGCATCCAGAATGTACTGTACCATCTCTCTCTCTGTCTGACTGTCACTCTGAGCATCCAGAAGATACTGTACCATCTCTCCCTCTCTGACTGTCACTCTGAACATCCAGAAGGTACTGTACCATCTCTCTCTCTCTCTGACTGTCACTCTGAACATCCAGAAGGTACTGTACCATCTCTCTCTGTCTGACTGTCACTCTGAGCATCCAGAAGGTACTGTACCATCTCTCTCTGTCTGACTGTCACTCTGAGCATCCAGAAGGTACTGTACCATCTCTCTCTGTCTGACTGTCACTCCTCCTCTTTCTCGAATTCTCCATCTGTCTGTTCCTCTATCTCTCTCTGTCACCCTACCTCCTCTCCATCTGTCTGTTCCTCTTTCTCCGTCACCCTCCCTCCTCTCCATCTGTCTGTTCCTCTATCTCTCTCCGTCACCCTCCCTCCTCTCCATTCTGTCTGGTTACCTCTGAGATTGATGTGCATTTCCAATGCTAAGAGTGTATTTCTCTCATCCTTCTGAACTCTCTCTCTCGCTCTCTCTCTCTCTCTCTCTCTCTCGCTCTCTCTCTCGCTCTCTCTCTCTCTCTCTCTCTCTCTCTCTCTCTCTCTCTCTATCTCTATCTCTATCTCTATCTCTATCTCTATCTCTATCTCTATCTCTATCTCTATCTCTATCTCTATCTCTCTCTCTCTCTCTCTCTCTCTCTCAGGTTGTTACTTTGAGGGGGACCAGAAGATGCATGCTCCTGGGTCTACCTGGCATCCATTCGTCCCTCCGTTTGGCTACATTAAGTGTGCCCTCTGCACCTGCAAGGTAGGCCTCTAGGTTATTCCTTCACAGCTAGCATGATGTAAGTCGATAAGTGATGCTAACATAATTAGAAACATAATCTTTCTGCAGCTTCCTAGAATGTAATGTAAATTCCGCTCATTTGCCATTGTGTCCTTCGTCCTCTACTCCTGTAGGGGGCGACAGGCGAGGTGCACTGTGAGAAGGTGACGTGTCCAGCCCTGACCTGCAGTCGTCCGGTACGCCGCAGCCCCTCAGACTGCTGTAAGGAGTGTCCGGAGGAAGACAAACCCCCTTTGGAGCACGCTGACATGATGCAGGCAGACGGGACGCGTCACTGCAAGTTTGGGAAGAACTTCTACCAGAACAGTGACAACTGGCACCCCCGTGTGCCCCTGATGGGAGAGATGAAGTGCATCACCTGCTGGTGTGACGTGAGTATTACAGGGAGTCAGGGACCAGTCAGGAACAAGTCTCTTACAAAATATTGCCACTTAGAGTGGGTTTGGACCTGTTGCCAAACAACACAATTCAAGACAAAAAAGCTTCAGACTGTTGGGCCTAAACCCCAAAAGGGAAAAAAGCACTGGAGAACTCCCTCTGTTTCAGTAAACCTTTAGAAAAACCCAGACTCAAGGTTTCTTCTGACTGAAGGAGTTTTTCCATGCCACTGTGCTTAATACATATTTGTACAGATAGAGTAGGGATGTTTCAGACTTGGTTGAGCTTCATAGCTGTAGGGATGAGGGGGACTTGGGTGGCCCTTACCCCTTGGGGGAAAATGCCAGTGTCCGTGTGGGGAACTCTTAGATTTGTAGTTGAGAAGCGTTGAGCATTTTCTAATTTCACAGCATTATGAGGTGCATTCCTAATGTACCTCCCTCTGTCTCTCCCTCCCTCCTTTCTCTCTCTTTCTTTCTCCCTCTCTCTCCAGCATGGTGTGACTAAGTGTCAGAGGAAGCAGTGTCCAGTCCTGACCTGTGGTAACATCACCCGCCGGGAGGGCATGTGCTGTCCTGAGTGCCAAGGTGACAAGCACACACGCGCGCACATACACACATGCTTGAAATAGCGAGACATGCTCTCAATCCTGATGACATGCTTTCAAACAGTGATGATTAATGTAGCTAATAATCATAGATTCATTCATATTGGGAAGAACTTCTCTTTTGTTTAGATTCCAAAGAGGAAGAGGAGGAGCTGATGAAAGTTCCGGAAAAGAAGAACAGCTGGAGACACTGAGCTGAAACCCCCTCTCCACACGCATCCCCCACTTCTACCTTCCCCCCA